>NW_026645604.1:300000-447930 GCF_949987535.1 Balaenoptera acutorostrata
TGAGTCCAGTTAACTGAGCAAGGAGTAGGTCTTGTCTATTACATATTGGGTTTAGGGAAGGGTATCGGAGCTAATTTGAAACCCTTGTTTTATGCATCACCCCACCTCACCTTTCCCGTTCTGCAGACGTAGTGTTTTTTCTAAACGTGTGACTCTGTTCTGTTTTCTAATTCAGTTCAACTGTAGCGGTTTTTACATTCCCTCTATAAGTGATATCTTATGATAAGTGTCTATTTCTGTGTGACTTATTTCACTTAGAATCGTCGTACCTAAATCCACTCGTCGTGCTACTACTAGCCTTATGACGTTGATTTCATGGCTGAGTGATATTCCATTGTACATGAGGACCCCAACTTCTTTATCCATTTTTCTCTTTCCTAGGATATTTAAGGTGTAATGAAGTGGGGGTTCTTGTCAACAGAGCAGCCCTAAACTTTGGGGTGCCTGTGTCTTGCTGATTTTTAGTTTTCCCAATTTATACTCCCATGAGTGGAAGTGCCCTATGCTCTCCAAGCTGTGTTTTTTAGATGTTTCAGAACACACCGTACACTTCTCCAGAGTGGCTGTTGGCAATTTACATCCCACCCATCAGCGTAGCAAGGCTCCCATTTCTCCATGGCCGGTCCTGCATTTCTGGTTTGGACACTTTTTTCCGCATGGCCCTTTTGCCTGCTGGGAAGCGAGACTTCTTTGGAGCGCTAATTTGCCTTTCCAGGTTGCTTGGTTGGCCAAAAAGGGCGTATGCGTTTTTTCCTGAATATATTCAGGAAAAAACGCATACGCCCTTTTCGGCCAAGGGCATCGTTGTCCACGTTTTGCCGCTTTCCATGTGCTTTCAAGGCGATTCGAATCTACCTCCTGAAATCTGTTTCCTGCAATTCTGCCTTGCTTTCAAAGCCTCTTCGTTGCCTTCCCTTAATATATTTGTGGACGAGAGTTATTATTTAAAACACTGCAGGTTTGTGAATTGCAGTGCCCCTGAGCTCCATTTTTCAACTCGCTTTTTTGGGAGCTGGCCGCAAAAGCGCAGGATTGCTTCAGGCCCTCTTTTGGTTCTGGGGGGCAGGCTGAGCTTGTGCTTAGTTCTTCTTCCTGATGGGAAAATAGAGTGACCTGTGCCTGTCCCAACACCTAGAGCTAGTCTCTCTTTGGTTCCCCCTCTTCCCGTTCACCCTCAGGACAAATTGCAACCTGTATGGAACAGGAGGTTAAAGGTGCTGATTCTCCAAGGAGGGAGATGGCTAGTAAAGGGGCTGCAATGGCGAACCCGAGCACAAGGAGGTGAGAAATGAGGTGCGTTTTAGAAACCTATCCCGATCACACGGTGTGCCATCTTCTGGGTTTCTCATGCACGTTTTCGACGGAGGAAGATGCCCTTGTACCTGGAGATTTGGGACCCATGGGATGGGTACCATGCAGTACTACTTTAAAGGGTCTGCGTTGGCTCCCCCAACCTCACCGAACCTCTCAGCCCCAAGAGTGTCCACCCTTATGTCTCAATCAGCTGTGAGTCTAGATATGGTCAATCCAGGTTGCATCACAGTCCCTGAACGAATTTTGTAAGAATTTCTCTCTCTTTCACTGTCTTTGTTTCACAGGTTTTGAAAAGAAATTTATTTTTATAATGGGGTTTAGCTGCTTTTCACGGCTGTGTTTATGCTGTGTTACAGCCCCTTGACTCACTTACAGAGAGATATCAATACATAGGTTTGAAGATTCTTACTAGTCAGATATATTCTTGTGCGGTGAATAGGGGGTGTTGAGTCCAGTTAACTGAGCAAGGAGTAGGTCTTGTCTATTACATATTGGGTTTAGGGAAGGGTATCGGAGCTAATTTGTAACCCTTTTTTTATGCATCACCCCACCTCACCTTTCCCGTTCTGCAGACGTAGTGTTTTTTCTAAACATGTGACTCTGTTCTGTTTTCTAATTCAGTTCAACTGTAGCGGTTTTTACATTCCCTCTATAAGTGATATCTTATGATAAGTGTCTATTTCTGTGTGACTTATTTCACTTAGAATCGTCGTACCTAAATCCACTCGTCGTGCTACTACTAGCCTTATGACGTTGATTTCATGGCTGAGTGATATTCCATTGTACATGAGGACCCCAACTTCTTTATCCATTTTTCTCTTTCCTAGGATATTTAAGGTGTAATGAAGTGGGGGTTCTTGTCAACAGAGCAGCCGTAAACTTTGGGGTGCCTGTGTCTTGCTGATTTTTAGTTTTCCCAATTTATACGCCCATGAGTGGAAGTGCCCTATGCTCTCCAAGCTGTGTTTTTTAGATGTTTCAGGACACATCGTACACTTCTCCAGAGGGGCTGTTTGCAATTTACATCCCACCCATCAGCATAACAAGGCTCCGATTTCTCCATGGCCGGTCCTGCATTTCTGGTTTGGACACTTTTTTCCGCATGGCCCTTTTGCCTGCTGGGAAGCGAGACTTCTTTGGAGCGCTAATTTGCCTTTCCAGGTTGCTTGGTTGGCCAAAAAGGGCGTATGCGTTTTTTCCTGAATATATTCAGGAAAAAACGCATACGCCCTTTTTGGCCAAGGGCATCATTGTCCACGTTTTGCCGCTTTTCAGGTGCTTTCAAGGCGATTCGAATCTACCTCCTGAAATCTGTTTCCTGCAATTCTGCCTTGCTTTCAAAGCCTCTTCGTTGCCTTCCCTTAATATATTTGTGGACGAGAGGTATCATTTAAAACTCTGCAGTTTTGTGAATTGCAGTGCCCCTGAGCTCCATTTTTCAACTCGCTTTTTTGGGAGCGGGCCGCAAAGGCGCAGGATTGCTTCAGGCCCTCTTCTGGTTCTGGGGGGCAGGCTGAGCTTGTGCTTAATTCTTCTTCCTGATGGGAAAATAGAGTGACCTGTGCCTGTCCCAACACCTAGAGCTAGTCTCTCATTGGTTCCCCCTCTTCCCGTTCATCCTCAGGACAAATTGCAACCTGTACGGAACAGGAGGTTAAAAGTGCTGATTCTCCAAGGAGGGAGATGGATAGTAAATCGGCTGGAATGGCGAACCCGAGCAAAGGAGATGAGAAATGAGGTGCGTTTTAGAAACCTTTCCCGATCACACGGTGTACCATCTTCTGGGTTTCTCATGCCTGTTTTCGATGTAGGAAGATGGCCTTGAACCTGGAGATTTGGGACCCGTGGGATGGGTACCATGCAGTATTACTTGAAAGGGTCTGCGTTGGCTCACCCAACCTCACCGAACCTCTCAGCCCCAAGAGTGTCCACCCTTATGTCTCAGTCAGCTGTGGGTCTAGATATGGTCAATCCAGGTTGCATCACACCCCTGAACGAATTTTGTAAGAATTTCTCTCTCTTTCACTGTCTTTGTTTCACTGGTTTTTATAAGTAATTTATTTTTATAATGGGGTTTAGCTGCTTTTCACGGCTGTGTTTATGCCGCTTTACACCCCCTTGACTCACAGAGAGATATCTATACATAGGTTTGAAGATTCTTACTAGTCAGATATATTCTTGTGCGGTGAATAGGGGGTGTTGAGTCCAGTTCACTGAAAAAGGAATAGGTCTTGTCTCTTACATATTGGGTTTATGGAACGGTATCGGAGCTAATTTGAAACCCTTGTTTTATGCATCACCCCACCTCACCTTGCCCGTTCAGCAGCCATAGTGTGTTTTCTGAACGTGTGACTCTGTTCTGTTTTGCAATTCAGTTCAAGTGTAGCGGTTTTTACACTCCCTCTATAAGTGATATCTTATGATAAGTGTCTTTTTCTGTGTGACTTATTTCACTTAGAATCGTCGTACCTAAATCCACTCATCGTGCTGCTACTAGCCTTATGACGTTGATTTCATGGCTGAGTGATATTCCATTGTACATGAGGACCACAACGTCTTTATCCATTTTTCTCTTTCCTAGGATATTTAAGGTGTAATGAAGTGGGGGTTCTTGTCAACAGAGCAGCCCTAAACTTTGGGGTGCCTGTGTCTTGCTGATTTTTAGTTTTCCCAATTTATACGCCCATGAGTGGAAGTGCCCTATGCTCTCCAAGCTGTGTTTTTTAGATGTTTCCGAACACACCGTACACTTCTCCAGAGTGGCTGTTGGCAATTTACATCCCACCCATCAGCGTAGCAAGGCTCCCATTTCTCCATGGCCGGTCCTGCATTTCTGGTTTGGACACTTTTTTCCGCATGGCCCTTTTGCCCGCTGGGAAGCCAGACTTCTTTGGAGCGCTGATTTGCCTTTCCAGGTGGCTTGGTTGGCCAAAAAGGGCGTATGCGTTTTTTCCTGAATATATTCAGGAAAAAACGCATACGCCCTTTTTGGCCAAGGGCATCATTTCCACGTTTTGCCGCTTTTCATGTGCTTTCAAGGCGATTCGAATCTACCTCCTGAAATCTGTTTCCTGCAATTCTGCCTTGCTTTCAAAGCCTCTTCGTTGCCTTCCCTCAATATATTTGTGGACGAGAGTTATCATTTATAACTCTGCAGGTTTGTGAATTGCAGTGCCCCTGAGCTCCATTTTTCCAGTCGCTTTTTTGGGAGCTGGCCGCAAAAGTGCAGGATTGCTTCAGGCCCTCTTCTGGTTCTGGTGGGCAGGCTGAGCTTGTGGTTAATTCTTCTTCCTGATGGGAAAATCGAGTGACCTGTGCCTGTCCCAACCCCTAGAGCTAGTCTCTCATTGGTTCCCCCTCTTCCCGTTCATCCTCAGGACAAATTGCCACCTGTACGGAACAGGAGGTTAAACGTGCTGATTCTCCATGGAGGGAGATGGCTAGTAAAGCGGCTGGAATGGCGAACCCGAGCACAAGGAGATGAGAACTGAGGTGCGTTTTAGAAACCTTTCCCGATCACACGGTGTACCATCTTCTGGGTTTCTCATGCATGTTTTCGACGTAGGAAGATGCCCTTGAACCTGGAGATTTGGGACCCATGGGATGGGTACCATGCAGTATTACTTGAAAGGGTCTGCGTTGGCTCATGCATCCTCACCAAACCTCTGAGCCCCAAGAGTGTCCACCCTTATGTCTCAATCAGCTGTGGGTCTAGATATGGTCAATCCAGGTTGCATCACAGCCCCTGAACGAATTTTGTAAGAATTTCTGTCTCTTTCACTGTCTTTGTTTCACGGGTTTTGAAGAGTAATTTATTTTTATAATGGGGTTTAGCTGCTTTTCACGGCTGTGTTTATGCCGCTTTACACCCCCTTGACTCACTTACAGAGAGATATCAATACATAGGTTTGAAGATTCTTACTAGTCAGATATATTCTTGTGCAGTGAATAGGGGGTGTTGAGTCCAGTTCACTGAGCAAGGAGTAGGTCTTGTCTACTACATATTGGGTTTATGGAACGGTATCTGAGCTAATTTGAAACCCTTGTTTTATGCATCACCCCACCTCACCTTTCCCGTTCAGCAGCCATAGTGTGTTTTCTGAACGTGTGACTCTGTTCTGTTTTGTAATTCAGTTCAAGTGTAGCGGTTTTTACATTCCCTCTATAAGTGATTTCTTATGATAAGTGTCTTTTTCTGTGTGACTTATTTCACTTAGATTCGTCGTACCTAAATCCACTCATCGTGCTGCTACTAGCCTTATGACGTTGATTTCATGGCTGAGTGATATTCCATTGTACATGAGGACCACAACTTCTTTATCCACTTTTCTCTTTCCTAGGATATTTAAGGTGTAATGAAGTGGGGGTTCTTGTCAACAGAGCAGCCCTAAACTTTGGGGTGCCTGTGTCTTGCTGATTTTTAGTTTTCCCAATTTATACGCCCATGAGTGGAAGTGCCCTATGCTCTCCAAGCTGTGTTTTTTAGATGTTTCAGGACACACCGTACACTTCTCCAGAGTGGCTGTTGGCAATTTACATCCCGCCCATCAGCGTAGCAAGGCTCCCATTTCTCCATGGCCGGTCCTGCATTTCTGGTTTGGACACGTTTTTCCGCATGGCCCTTTTGCCCGCTGGGAGGCCAGACTTCTTTGGAGCGCTGATTTGCCTTTCCAGGTGGCTTGGTTGGCCAAAAAGGGCGTATGCGTTTTTTCCTGAATATATTCAGGAAAAAACGCATACGCCCTTTTTGGCCAAGGGCATCATTGTCCACGTTTTGCCGCTTTTCATGTGCTTTCAAGGCGATTCGAATCTACCTCCTGAAATCTGTTTCCTGCAATTCTGCCTTGCTTTCAAAGCCTCTTCGTTGCCTTCCCTCAATATATTTGTGGACGAGAGTTATCATTTAAAACTCTGCAGGTTTGTGAATTGCAGTGCCCCTGAGCTCCATTTTTCCAGTCGCTTTTTTGGGAGCTGGCCGCAAAAGTGCAGGATTGCTTCAGGCCCTCTTCTGGTTCTGGGGGGCAGGCTGAGCTTGTGGTTAATTCTTCTTCCTGATGGGAAAATAGAGTGACCTGTGCCTGTCCCAACCCCTAGAGCTAGTCTCTCATTGGTTCCCCCTCTTCCCGTTCATCCTCAGGACAAATTGCCACCTGTACGGAACAGGAGGTTAAACGTGCTGATTCTCCATGGAGGGAGATGGCTAGTAAAGCGGCTGGAATGGCGAACCCGAGCACAAGGAGATGAGAAATGAGGTGCGTTTTAGAAACCTTTCCCGATCACACGGTGTACCATCTTCTGGGTTTCTCATGCATGTTTTTGACGTAGGAAGATGCCCTTGAACCTGGAGATTTGGGACCCATGGGATGGGTACCATGCAGTATTACTTGAAAGGGTCTGCGTTGGCTCATGCAACCTCACCAAACCTCTGAGCCCCAAGAGTGTCCACCCTTATGTCTCAATCAGCTGTGTGTCTAGATATGGTCAATCCAGGTTGCATCACAGCCCCTGAACGAATTTTGTAAGAATTTCTCTCTCTTTCACTGTCTTTGTTTCACGGGTTTTGAAAAGTAATTTATTTTTATAATGGGGTTTAGCTGCTTTTCACGGCTGTGTTTATGCCGCTTTACACCCCCTTGACTCACTTACAGAGAGATATCAATACATAGGTTTGAAGATTCTTACTAGTCAGATATATTCTTGTGCGGTGAATAGGGGGTGTTGAGTCCAGTTCACTGAGCAAGGAGTAGGTCTTGTCTACTACATATTGGGTTTATGGAACGGTATCTGAGCTAATTTGAAACCCTTGTTTTATGCATCACCCCACCTCACCTTTCCCGTTCAGCAGCCATCGTGTGTTTTCTGAACGTGTGACTCTGTTCTGTTTTGTAATTCAGTTCAAGTGTAGCGGTTTTTACATTCCCTCTATAAGTGATTTCTTATGATAAGTGTCTTTTTCTGTGTGACTTATTTCACTTAGATTCGTCGTACCTAAATCCACTCATCGTGCTGCTACTAGCCTTATGACGTTGATTTCATGGCTGAGTGATATTCCATTGTACATGAGGACCACAACTTCTTTATCCACTTTTCTCTTTCCTAGGATATTTAAGTTGTAATGAAGTGGGGGTTCTTGTCAACAGAGCAGCCCTAAACTTTGGGGTGCCTGTGTCTTGCTGATTTTTAGTTTTCCCAATTTATACGCCCATGAGTGGAAGTGCCCTATGCTCTCCAAGCTGTGTTTTTTAGATGTTTCAGGACACACCGTACACTTCTCCAGAGTGGCTGTTGGCAATTTACATCCCGCCCATCAGCGTAGCAAGGCTCCCATTTCTCCATGGCCCGTCCTGCATTTCTGGTTTGGACACTTTTTTCCGCATGGCCCTTTTGCCCGCTGGGAAGCCAGACTTCTTTGGAGCGCTGACTTGCCTTTCCATGTGGCTTGGTTGGCCAAAAAGGGCGTATGCGTTTTTTCCTGAATATATTCAGGAAAAAACGCATACGCCCTTTTTGGCCAAGGGCATCATTGTCCACGTTTTGCCGCTTTTCATGTGCTTTCAAGGCGATTCGAATCTACCTCCTGAAATCTGTTTCCTGCAATTCTGCCTTGCTTTCAAAGCCTCTTCGTTGCCTTCCCTCAATATATTTGTGGACGAGAGTTATCATTTATAACTCTGCAGGTTTGTGAATTGCAGTTCCCTTGAGCTCGATTTTTCCAGTCGCTTTTTTGGGAGCTGGCCGCAAATGTGCAGGATTGCTTCAGGCCCTCTTCTGGTTCTGGGGGGCAGGCTGAGCTTGTGGTTAATTCTTCTTCCTGATGGGAAAATAGAGTGACCTGTGCCTGTCCCAACCCCTAGAGCTAGTCTCTCATTGGTTCCCCCTCTTCCCGTTCATCCTCAGGACAAATTGCAACCTGTACGAAACAGGAGGTTAAAGGTGCTGATTCTCCAAGGAGGGAGATGGCTAGTAAAGCGGCTGGAATGGCGAACCCGAGCACAAGGAGATGAGCAATGAGGTGCGTTTTAGAAACCTTTCCCGATCACACGGTGTACCATCTTCTGGGTTTCTCATGCATGTTTTCGACGTAGGAAGATGCCCTTGAACCTGGAGATTTGGGACCCAAGGGATGGGTACCATGCAGTATTACTTGAAAGGGTCTGCGTTGTCTCACCCAACCTCACCGAACCTCTCAGCCCCAAGAGTGTCCACCCTTATGTCTCAATCAGCTGTGGGTCTAGATATGGTCAATCCAGGTTGCATCACAGCCCCTGAACGAATTTTGTAAGAATTTCTGTCTCTTTCACTGTCTTTGTTTCACGGGTTTTGAAGAGTAATTTATTTTTATAATGGGGTTTAGCTGCTTTTCACGGCTGTGTTTATGCCGCTTTACACCCCCTTGACTCACTTACAGAGAGATATCAATACATAGGTTTGAAGATTCTTACTAGTCAGATATATTCTTGTGCGGTGAATAGGGGGTGTTGAGTCCAGTTCACTGAAAAAGGAATAGGTCTTGTCTCTTACATATTGGGTTTATGGAACGGTATCTGAGCTCATTTGAAACCCTTGTTTTATGCATCACCCCACCTCACCTTTCCCGTTCAGCAGCCATCGTGTGTTTTCTGAACGTGTGACTCTGTTCTGTTTTGTAATTCAGTTCAAGTGTAGCGGTTTTTACATTCCCTCTATAAGTGATTTCTTATGATAAGTGTCTTTTTCTGTGTGACTTATTTCACTTAGAATCGTCGTACCTAAATCCACTCATCGTGCTGCTACTAGCCTTATGACGATGATTTCATGGCTGAGTGATATTCCATTGTGCATGAGGACCACAATTTCTTTATCCACTTTTCTCTTTCCTAGGATATTTAAGGTGTAATGAAGTGGGGGTTCTTGTCAACAGAGCAGCCCTAAACTTTGGGGTGCCTGTGTCTTGCTGATTTTTAGTTTTCCCAATTTATACGCCCATGAGTGGAAGTGCCCTATGCTCTCCAAGCTGTGTTTTTTAGATGTTTCAGGACACACCGTACGCTTCTCCAGAGTGGCTGTTGGCAATTTACATCCCGCCCATCAGCGTAGCAAGGCTCCCATTTCTCCATGGCCGGTCCTGCATTTCTGGTTTGGACACTTTTTTCCGCATGGCCCTTTTGCCCGCTGGGAAGCCAGACTTCTTTGGAGCGCTGATTTGCCTTTCCAGGTGGCTTGGTTGGCCAAAAAGGGCGTATGCGTTTTTTCCTGAATATATTCAGGAAAAAACGCATACGCCCTTTTTGGCCAAGGGCATCATTGTCCACGTTTTGCCGCTTTTCATGTGCTTTCAAGGCGATTCTAATCTACCTCCTGAAATCTGTTTCCTGCAATTCTGCCTTGCGTTCAAAGCCTCTTCGTTGCCTTCCCTTAATATATTTGTGGACGAGAGTTATCATTTAAAACACTGCAGGTTTGTTAATTGCAGTGCCCCTGAGCTCCATTTTTCAACTCGCTTTTTTGGGAGCTGGCCGCAAAAGCGCAGGATTGCTTCAGGCCCTCTTTTGGTTCTGGGGGGCAGGCTGAGCTTGTGCTTAGTTCTTCTTCCTGATGGGAAAATAGAGTGACCTGTGCCTGTCCCAACACCTAGAGCTAGTCTCTCTTTGGTTCCCCCTCTTCCCGTTCATTCTCAGGACAAATTGCAACCTGTATGGAACAGGAGGTTAAAGGTGCTGATTCTCCAAGGAGGGAGATGGCTAGTAAAGGGGCTGCAATGGCGAACCCGAGCACAAGGAGGTGAGAAATGAGGTGCGTTTTAGAAACCTATCCCGATCACACGGTGTGCCATCTTCTGGGTTTCTCATGCACGTTTTCGACGGAGGAAGATGCCCTTGTACCTGGAGATTTGGGACCCATGGGATGGGTACCCTACAGTATTACTTGAAAGGGTCTGCGTTGGCTCACCCAACCTCACCGAACCTCTCAGCCCCAAGAGTGTCCACCCTTATGTCTCAATCAGCTGTGGGTCTAGATATGGTCAATCCAGGTAGCATTACAGTCCCTGAACGAATTTTGTAAGAATTTCTCTCTCTTTCACTGTCTTTGTTTCACGGGTTTTGAAAAGTAATTTATTTTTATAATGGGGTTTAGCTGCTTTTCACGGCTGTGTTTATGCCGCTTTACACCCCCTTGACTCACTTACAGAGAGATATCAATACATAGGTTTGAAGATTCTTACTAGTCAGATATATTCTTGTGCGGTGAATAGGGGGTGTTGAGTCCAGGTCACTGAAAAAGGAATAGGTCTTGTCTCTTACATATTGGGTTTATGGAACGGTATCGGAGCTAATTTGAAACCCTTGTTTTATGCATCACCCCACCTCACCTTTCCCGTTCAGCAGCCATAGTGTGTTTTCTAAACGTGTGACTCTGTTCTGTTTTGTAATTCAGTTCAAGTGTAGCGGTTTTTACATTCCCTCTCTAAGTGATATCTTATGATAAGCGTCTTTTTCTGTGTGACTTATTTCACTTAGAATCGTCGTACCTAAATCCACTCATCGTGCTGCTACTAGCCTTATGACGTTGATTTCATGGCTGAGTGATATTCCATTGTACATGAGGACCACAACTTCTTTATCCATTTTTCTCTTTCCTAGGATATTTAAGGTGTAATGAAGTGGGGGTTCTTGTCAACAGAGCAGCCCTAAATTTTGGGGTGCCTGTGTCTGGCTGATTTTTAGTTTTCCCAATTTATACGCCCATGAGTGGAAGTGCCCTATGCTCTCCAAGCTGTGTTTTTTAGATGTTTCAGGACACACCGTACACTTCTCCAGAGTGGCTGTTGGCAATTTACATCCCGCCCATCAGCGTAGCAAGGCTCCCATTTCTCCATGGCCGGTCCTGCATTTCTGGTTTGGACACTTTTTTCCGCATGGCCCTTTTGCCCGCTGGGAAGCCAGACTTCTTTGGAGCGCTGATTTGCCTTTCCAGGTTGCTTGGTTGGCCAAAAAGGGCGTATGCGTTTTTTCCTGAATATATTCAGGAAAAAACGCATACGCCCTTTTTGGCCAAGGGCATCATTGTCCACGTTTTGCCGCTTTTCAGGTGCTTTCAAGGCGAGTCGAATCTACCTCCTGAAATCTGTTTCCTGCAATTCTGCCTTGCTTTCAAAGCCTCTTCGTTGCCTTCCCTTAATATATTTGTGGACGAGAGGTATCATTTAAAACTCTGCAGGTTTGTGAATTGCAGTGCCCCTGAGCTCCATTTTTCAACTCGCTTTTTTGGGAGCGGGCCGCAAAGGCGCAGGATTGCTTCAGGCCCTCTTCTGGTTCTGGGGGGCAGGCTGAGCTTGTGCTTAATTCTTCTTCCTGATGGGAAAATAGAGTGACCTGTGCCTGTCCCAACACCTAGAGCTAGTCTCTCATTGGTTCCCCCTCTTCCCGTTCATCCTCAGGACAAATTGCAACCTGTACGGAACAGGAGGTTAAAAGTGCTGATTCTCCAAGGAGGGAGATGGATAGTAAATCGGCTGGAATGGCGAACCCGAGCAAAGGAGATGAGAAATGAGGTGCGTTTTAGAAACCTTTCCCGATCACACGGTGTACCATCTTCTGGGTTTCTCATGCCTGTTTTCGATGTAGGAAGATGGCCTTGAACCTGGAGATTTGGGACCCGTGGGATGGGTACCATGCAGTATTACTTGAAAGGGTCTGCGTTGGCTCACCCAACCTCACCGAACCTCTCAGCCCCAAGAGTGTCCACCCTTATGTCTCAGTCAGCTGTGGGTCTAGATATGGTCAATCCAGGTTGCATCACAGCCCCTGAACGAATTTTGTAAGAATTTCTCTCTCTTTCACTGTCTTTGTTTCACTGGTTTTTATAAGTAATTTATTTTTATAATGGGGTTTAGCTGCTTTTCACGGCTGTGTTTATGCCGCTTTACACCCCCTTGACTCACAGAGAGATATCTATACATAGGTTTGAAGATTCTTACTAGTCAGATATATTCTTGTGCGTTGAATAGGGGGTGTTGAGTCCAGTTCACTGAAAAAGGAATAGGTCTTGTCTCTTACATATTGGGTTTATGGAACGGTATCTGAGCTAATTTGAAACCCTTGTTTTATGCATCACCCCACCTCACCTTGCCCGTTCAGCAGCCATAGTGTATTTTCTGAACGTGTGACTCTGTTCTGTTTTGTAATTCAGTTCAAGTGTAGCGGTTTTTACACTCCCTCTATAAGTGATATCTTATGATAAGTGTCTTTTTCTGTGTGACTTATTTCACTTAGAATCGTCGTACCTAAATCCACTCATCGTGCTGCTACTAGCCTTATGACGTTGATTTCATGGCTGAGTGATATTCCATTGTACATGAGGACCACAACTTCTTTATCCATTTTTCTCTTTCCTAGGATATATAAGGTGTAATGAAGTGGGGGTTCTTGTCAACAGAGCAGCCCTAAACTTTGGGGTGCCTGTGTCTTGCTGATTTTTAGTTTTCCCAATTTATACGCCCATGAGTGGAAGTGCCCTATGCTCTCCAAGCTGTGTTTTTTAGATGTTTCCGAACACACCGTACACTTCTCCAGAGTGGCTGTTGGCAACTTACATCCCACCCATCAGCGTAGCAAGGCTCCCATTTCTCCATGGCCGGTCCTGCATTTCTGGTTTGGACACTTTTTTCCGCATGGCTCTTTTGCCCGCTGGGAAGCCAGACTTCTTTGGAGCGCTGATTTGCCTTTCCAGGTGGCTTTGTTGGCCAAAAAGGGCGTATGCGTTTTTTCCTGAATATATTCAGGAAAAAACGCATACGCCCTTTTTGGCCAAGGGCATCATTGTCCACGTTTTGCCGCTTTTCATGTGCTTTCAAGGCGATTCGAATCTACCTCCTGAAATCTGTTTCCTGCAATTCTGCCTTGCTTTCAAAGCCTCTTCGTTGCCTTCCCTCAATATATTTGTGGACGAGAGTTATCATTTATAACTCTGCAGGTTTGTGAATTGCAGTGCCCCTGAGCTCCATTTTTCCAGTCGCTTTTTTGGGAGCTGGCCGCAAAAGTGCAGGATTGCTTCAGGCCCTCTTCTGGTTCTGGTGGGCAGGCTGAGCTTGTGGTTAATTCTTCTTCCTGATGGGAAAATAGAGTGACCTGTGCCTGTCCCAACCCCTAGAGCTAGTCTCTCATTGGTTCCCCCTCTTCCCGTTCATCCTCAGGACAAATTGCCACCTGTACGGAACAGGAGGTTAAACGTGCTGATTCTCCATGGAGGGAGATGGCTAGTAAAGCGGCTGGAATGGCGAACCCGAGCACAAGGAGATGAGAAATGAGGTGCGTTTTAGAAACCTTTCCCGATCACACGGTGTACCATCTTCTGGGTTTCTCATGCATGTTTTCGACGTAGGAAGATGCCCTTGAACCTGGAGATTTGGGACCCATGGGATGGGTACCATGCAGTATTACTTGAAAGGGTCTGCGTTGGCTCATGCAACCTCACCAAACCTCTGAGCCCCAAGAGTGTCCACCCTTATGTCTCAATCAGCTGTGGGTCTAGATATGGTCAATCCAGGTTGCATCACAGCCCCTGAACGAATTTTGTAAGAATTTCTCTCTCTTTCACTGTCTTTGTATCACGGGTTTTGAAAAGTAATTTATTTTTATAATGGGGTTTAGCTGCTTTTCACGGCTGTGTTTATGCCGCTTTACACCCCCTTGACTCACTTAAAGAGAGATATCAATACATAGGTTTGAAGATTCTTACTAGTCAGATATATTCTTGTGCGGTGAATAGGGGGTGTTGAGTCCAGTTCACTGAGCAAGGAGTAGGTCTTGTCTACTACATATTGGGTTTATGGAACGGTATCTGAGCTAATTTGAAACCCTTGTTTTATGCATCACCCCACCTCACCTTTCCCGTTCAGCAGCCATCGTGTGTTTTCTGAACGTGTGACTCTGTTCTGTTTTGTAATTCAGTTCAAGTGTAGCGGTTTTTACATTCCCTCTATAAGTGATTTCTTATGATAAGTGTCTTTTTCTGTGTGACTTATTTCACTTAGAATCGTCGTACCTAAATCCACTCATCGTGCTGCTACTAGCCTTATGACGATGATTTCATGGCTGAGTGATATTCCATTGTGCATGAGGACCACAACTTCTTTATCCACTTTTCTCTTTCCTAGGATATTTAAGGTGTAATGAAGTGGGGGTTCTTGTCAACAGAGCAGCCCTAAACTTTGGGGTGCCTGTGTTTTGCTGATTTTTAGTTTTCCCAATTTATACGCCCATGAGTGGAAGTGCCCTATGCTCTCCAAGCTGTGTTTTTTAGATGTTTCAGGACACACCGTACACTTCTCCAGAGTGGCTGTTGGCAATTTACATCCCGCCCATCAGCGTAGCAAGGCTCCCATTTCTCCATGGCCGGTCCTGCATTTCTGGTTTGGACACGTTTTTCCGCATGGCCCTTTTGCCCGCTGGGAAGCCAGACTTCTTTGGAGCGCTGACTTGCCTTTCCAGGTGGCTTGGTTGGCCAAAAAGGGCGTATGCGTTTTTTCCTGAATATATTCAGGAAAAAACGCATACGCCCTTTTTGGCCAAGGGCATCATTGTCCACGTTTTGCCGCTTTTCATGTGCTTTCAAGGCGATTCGAATCTACCTCCTGAAATCTGTTTCCTGCAATTCTGCCTTGCTTTCAAAGCCTCTTCGTTGCCTTCCCTCAATATATTTGTGGACGAGAGTTATCATTTATAACTCTGCAGGTTTGTGAATTGCAGTGCCCTTGAGCTCCATTTTTCCAGTCGCTTTTTTGGGAGCTGGCCGCAAAAGTGGAGGATTGCTTCAGGCCCTCTTCTGGTTCTGGGGGGCAGGCTGAGCTTGTGGTTAATTCTTCTTCCTGATGGGAAAATAGAGTGACCTGTGCCTGTCCCAACCCCTAGAGCTAGTCTCTCATTGGTTCCCCCTCTTCCCGTTCATCCTCAGGACAAATTGCAACCTGTACGAAACAGGAGGTTAAAGGTGCTGATTCTCCAAGGAGGGAGATGGCTAGTAAAGCGGCTGGAATGGCGAACCCGAGCACAAGGAGATGAGAAATGAGGTGCGTTTTAGAAACCTTTCCCGATCACACGGTGTACCATCTTCTGGGTTTCTCATGCATGTTTTCGACGTAGGAAGATGCCCTTGAACCTGGAGATTTGGGACCCAAGGGATGGGTACCATGCAGTATTACTTGAAAGGGTCTGCGTTGTCTCACCCAACCTCACCGAACCTCTCAGCCCCAAGAGTGTCCACCCTTATGTCTCAATCAGCTGTGGGTCTAGATATGGTCAATCCAGGTTGCATCACAGCCCCTGAACGAATTTTGTAAGAATTTCTCTCTCTTTCACTGTCTTTGTTTCACGGGTTTTGAAAAGTAATTTATTTTTATAATGGGGTTTAGCTGCTTTTCACGGCTGTGTTTATGCCGCTTTACACCCCCTTGACTCACTTACAGAGAGATATCAATACATAGGTTTGAAGATTCTTACTAGTCAGATATATTCTTGTGCGGTGAATAGGGGGTGTTGAGTCCAGTTCACTGAGCAAGGCGTAGGTCTTGTCTACTACATATTGGGTTTATGGAACGGTATCTGAGCTCATTTGAAACCCTTGTTTTATGCATCACCCCACCTCACCTTTCCCGTTCAGCAGCCATCGTGTGTTTTCTGAACGTGTGACTCTGTTCTGTTTTGTAATTCAGTTCAAGTGTAGCGGTTTTTACATTCCCTCTATAAGTGATTTCTTATGATAAGTGTCTTTTTCTGTGTGACTTATTTCACTTAGAATCGTCGTACCTAAATCCACTCATCGTGCTGCTACTAGCCTTATGACGATGATTTCATGGCTGAGTGATATTCCATTGTGCATGAGGACCACAACTTCTTTATCCACTTTTCTCTTTCCTAGGATATTTAAGGTGTAATGAAGTGGGGGTTCTTGTCAACAGAGCAGCCCTAAACTTTGGGGTGCCTGTGTCTTGCTGATTTTTAGTTTTCCCAATTTATACGCCCATGAGTGGAAGTGCCCTATGCTCTCCAAGCTGTGTTTTTTAGATGTTTCAGGACACACCGTACGCTTCTCCAGAGTGGCTGTTGGCAATTTACATCCCGCCCATCAGCGTAGCAAGGCTCCCATTTCTCCATGGCCGGTCCTGCATTTCTGGTTTGGACACTTTTTTCCGCATGGCCCTTTTGCCCGCTGGGAAGCCAGACTTCTTTGGAGCGCTGATTTGCCTTTCCAGGTGGCTTGGTTGGCCAAAAAGGGCGTATGCGTTTTTTCCTGAATATATTCAGGAAAAAACGCATACGCCCTTTTTGGCCAAGGGCATCATTGTCCACGTTTTGCCGCTTTTCATGTGCTTTCAAGGCGATTCGAATCTACCTCCTGAAATCTGTTTCCTGCAATTCTGCCTTGCGTTCAAAGCCTCTTCGTTGCCTTCCCTTAATATATTTGTGGACGAGAGTTATCATTTAAAACACTGCAGGTTTGTTAATTGCAGTGCCCCTGAGCTCCATTTTTCAACTCGCTTTTTTGGGAGCTGGCCGCAAAAGCGCAGGATTGCTTCAGGCCCTCTTTTGGTTCTGGGGGGCAGGCTGAGCTTGTGCTTAGATCTTCTTCCTGATGGGAAAATAGAGTGACCTGTGCCTGTCCCAACACCTAGAGCTAGTCTCTCTTTGGTTCCCCCTCTTCCCGTTCATCCTCAGGACAAATTGCAACCTGTATGGAACAGGAGGTTAAAGGTGCTGATTCTCCAAGGAGGGAGATGGCTAGTAAATGGGCTGCAATGGCGAACCCGAGCACAAGGAGGTGAGAAATGAGGTGCGTTTTAGAAACCTATCCCGATCACACGGTGTGCCATCTTCTGGGTTTCTCATGCACGTTTTCGACGGAGGAAGATGCCCTTGTACCTGGAGATTTGGGACCCATGGGATGGGTACCCTACAGTATTACTTGAAAGGGTCTGCGTTGGCTCACCCAACCTCACCGAACCTCTCAGCCCCAAGAGTGTCCACCCTTATGTCTCAATCAGCTGTGGGTCTAGATATGGTCAATCCAGGTTGCATTACAGTCCCTGAACGAATTTTGTAAGAATTTCTCTCTCTTTCACTGTCTTTGTTTCACGGGTTTTGAAAAGTAATTTATTTTTATAATGGGGTTTAGCTGCTTTTCACGGCTGTGTTTATGCCGCTTTACACCCCCTTGACTCACTTACAGAGAGATATCAATACATAGGTTTGAAGATTCTTACTAGTCAGATATATTCTTGTGCGGTGAATAGGGGGTGTTGAGTCCAGGTCACTGAAAAAGGAATAGGTCTTGTCTCTTACATATTGGGTTTATGGAACGGTATCGGAGCTAATATGAAACCCTTGTTTTATGCATCACCCCACCTCACCTTTCCCGTTCAGCAGCCATAGTGTGTTTTCTAAACGTGTGACTCTGTTCTGTTTTGTAATTCAGTTCAAGTGTAGCGGTTTTTACATTCCCTCTCTAAGTGATATCTTATGATAAGCGTCTTTTTCTGTGTGACTTATTTCACTTAGAATCGTCGTACCTAAATCCACTCATCGTGCTGCTACTAGCCTTATGACGTTGATTTCATGGCTGAGTGATATTCCATTGTACATGAGGACCACAACTTCTTTATCCATTTTTCTCTTTCCTAGGATATTTAAGGTGTAATGAAGTGGGGGTTCTTGTCCACAGAGCAGCCCTAAATTTTGGGGTGCCTGTGTCTGGCTGATTTTTAGTTTTCCCAATTTATACGCCCATGAGTGGAAGTGCCCTATGCTCTCCAAGCTGTGTTTTTTAGATGTTTCAGGACACACCGTACGCTTCTCCAGAGTGGCTGTTGGCAATTTACATCCCGCCCATCAGCGTAGCAAGGCTCCCATTTCTCCATGGCCGGTCGTGCATTTCTGGTTTGGACACGTTTTTCCGCATGGCCCTTTTGCCCGCTGGGAAGCCAGACTTCTTTGGAGCGCTGATTTGCCTTTCCAGGTGGCTTGGTTGGCCAAAAAGGGCGTATGCGTTTTTTCCTGAATATATTCAGGAAAAAACGCATACGCCCTTTTTGGCCAAGGGCATCATTGTCCACGTTTTGCCGCTTTTCATGTGCTTTCAAGGCGATTCGAATCTACCTCCTGAAATCTGTTTCCTGCAATTCTGCCTTGCGTTCAAAGCCTCTTCGTTGCCTTCCCTCAATATATTTGTGGACGAGAGTTATCATTTATAACTCTGCAGGTTTGTGAATTGCAGTGCCCCTGAGCTCCATTTTTCCAGTCGCTTTTTTGGGAGCTGGCCGCAAAAGTGCAGGATTGCTTCAGGCCCTCTTCTGGTTCTGGGGGGCAGGCTGAGCTTGTGGTTAATTCTTCTTCCTGATGGGAAAATAGAGTGACCTGTGCCTGTCCCAACCCCTAGAGCTAGTCTCTCATTGGTTCCCCCTCTTCCCGTTCATCCTCAGGACAAATTGCCACCTGTACGGAACAGGAGGTTAAAGGTGCTGATTCTCCAAGGAGGGAGATGGCTAGTAAAGCGGCTGGAATGGCGAACCCGAGCACAAGGAGATGAGAAATGAGTTGCGTTTTAGAAACCTTTCCCGATCACACGGTGTACCATCTTCTGGGTTTCTCATGCATGTTTTCGACGTAGGAAGATGCCCTTGAACCTGGAGATTTGGGACCCATGGGATGGGTACCATGCAGTATTACTTGAAAGGGTCTGCGTTGGCTCATGCAACCTCACCAAACCTCTGAGCCCCAAGAGTGTCCACCCTTATGTCTCAATCAGCTGTGGGTCTAGATATGGTCAATCCAGGTTGCATCACAGCCCCTGAACGAATTTTGTAAGAATTTCTGTCTCTTTCACTGTCTTTGTTTCACGGGTTTTGAAGAGTAATTTATTTTTATAATGGGGTTTAGCTGCTTTTCACGGCTGTGTTTATGCCGCTTTACACCCCCTTGACTCACTTACAGAGAGATATGAATACATAGGTTTGAAGATTCTTACTAGTCAGATATATTCTTGTGCAGTGAATAGGGGGTGTTGAGTCCAGTTCACTGAGCAAGGAGTAGGTCTTGTCTACTACATATTGGGTTTATGGAACGGTATCTGAGCTAATTTGAAACCCTTGTTTTATGCATCACCCCACCTCACCTTTCCCGTTCAGCAGCCATCGTGTGTTTTCTGAACGTGTGAGTCTCTTCTGTTTTGTAATTCAGTTCAAGTGTAGCGGTTTTTACATTCCCTCTATAAGTGATTTCTTATGATAAGTGTCTTTTTCTGTGTGACTTATTTCACTTAGATTCATCGTACCTAAATCCACTCATCGTGCTGCTACTAGCCTTATGACGTTGATTTCATGGCTGAGTGATATTCCATTGTACATGAGGACCACAACTTCTTTATCCACTTTTCTCTTTCCTAGGATATTTAAGGTGTAATGAAGTGGGGGTTCTTGTCAACAGAGCAGCCCTAAACTTTGGGGTGCCTGTGTTTTGCTGATTTTTAGTTTTCCCAATTTATACGCCCATGAGTGGAAGTGCCCTATGCTCTCCAAGCTGTGTTTTTTAGATGTTTCAGGACACACCGTACACTTCTCCAGAGTGGCTGTTGGCAATTTACATCCCGCCCATCAGCGTAGCAAGGCTCCCATTTCTCCATGGCCGGTCCTGCATTTCTGGTTTGGACACGTTTTTCCGCATGGCCCTTTTGCCCGCTGGGAAGCCAGACTTCTTTGGAGCGCTGACTTGCCTTTCCAGGTGGCTTGGTTGGCCAAAAAGGGCGTATGCGTTTTTTCCTGAATATATTCAGGAAAAAACGCATACGCCCTTTTTGGCCAAGGGCATCATTGTCCACGTTTTGCCGCTTTTCATGTGCTTTCAAGGCGATTCGAATCTACCTCCTGAAATCTGTTTCCTGCAATTCTGCCTTGCTTTCAAAGCCTCTTCGTTGCCTTCCCTCAATATATTTGTGGACGAGAGTTATCATTTATAACTCTGCAGGTTTGTGAATTGCAGTGCCCTTGAGCTCCATTTTTCCAGTCGCTTTTTTGGGAGCTGGCCGCAAAAGTGCAGGATTGCTTCAGGCCCTCTTCTGGTTCTGGGGGGCAGGCTGAGCTTGTGGTTAATTCTTCTTCCTGATGGGAAAATAGAGTGACCTGTGCCTGTCCCAACCCCTAGAGCTAGTCTCTCATTGGTTCCCCCTCTTCCCGTTCATCCTCAGGACAAATTGCAACCTGTACGGAACAGGAGGTTAAAGGTGCTGATTCTCCAAGGAGGGAGATGGCTAGTAAAGTGGCTGGAATGGCGAACCCGAGCACAAGGAGATGAGAAAAGAGGTGCGTTTTAGAAACCTTTCCCGATCACACGGTGTACCATCTTCTGGGTTTCTCATGCATGTTTTCGACGTAGGAAGATGCCCTTGAACCTGGAGATTTGGGACCCATGGGATGGGTACCATGCAGTATTACTTGAAAGGGTCTGCGTTGGCTCATGCAACCTCAACAAACCTCTGAGCCCCAAGAGTGTCCACCCTTATGTCTCAATCAGCTGTGGGTCTAGATATGGTCAATCCAGGTTGCATCACAGCCCCTGAACGAATTTTGTAAGAATTTCTGTCTCTTTCACTGTCTTTGTTTCACGGGTTTTGAAGAGTAATTTATTTTTATAATGGGGTTTAGCTGCTTTTCACGGCTGTGTTTATGCCGCTTTACACCGCCCTTGACTCACTTACAGAGAGATATCAATACATAGGTTTGAAGATTCTTACTAGTCAGATATATTCTTGTGCGGTGAATAGGGGGTGTTGAGTCCAGTTCACTGAGCAAGGAGTAGGTCTTGTCTACTACATATTGGGTTTATGGAACGGTATCTGAGCTAATTTGAAACCCTTGTTTTATGCATCACCCCACCTCACCTTTCCCGTTCAGCAGCCATCGTGTGTTTTCTGAACGTGTGACTCTGTTCTGTTTTGTAATTCAGTTCAAGTGTAGCGGTTTTTACATTCCCTCTATAAGTGATTTCTTATGATAAGTGTCTTTTTCTGTGTGACTTATTTCACTTAGATTCGTCGTACCTAAATCCACTCATCGTGCTGCTACTAGCCTTATGACGTTGATTTCATGGCTGAGTGATATTCCATTGTACATGAGGACCACAACTTCTTTATCCACTTTTCTCTTTCCTAGGATATTTAAGGTGTAATGAAGTGGGGGTTCTTGTCAACAGAGCAGCCCTAAACTTTGGGGTGCCTGTGTCTTGCTGATTTTTAGTTTTCCCAATTTATACGCCCATGAGTGGAAGTGCCCTATGCTCTCCAAGCTGTGTTTTTTAGATGTTTCAGGACACACCGTACACTTCTCCAGAGTGGCTGTTGGCAATTTACATCCCGCCCATCAGCGTAGCAAGGCTCCCATTTCTCCATGGCCGGTCCTGCATTTCTGGTTTGGACACGTTTTTCCGCATGGCCCTTTTGCCCGCTGGGAAGCCAGACTTCTTTGGAGCGCTGACTTGCCTTTCCAGGTGGCTTGGTTGGCCAAAAAGGGCGTATGCGTTTTTTCCTGAATATATTCAGGAAAAAACGCATACGCCCTTTTTGGCCAAGGGCATCATTGTCCACGTTTTGCCGCTTTTCATGTGCTTTCAAGGCGATTCGAATCTACCTCCTGAAATCTGTTTCCTGCAATTCTGCCTTGCTTTCAAAGCCTCTTCGTTGCCTTCCCTCAATATATTTGTGGACGAGAGTTATCATTTATAACTCTGCAGGTTTGTGAATTGCAGTGCCCTTGAGCTCCATTTTTCCAGTCGCTTTTTTGGGAGCTGGCCGCAAAAGTGCAGGATTGCTTCAGGCCCTCTTCTGGTTCTGGGGGGCAGGCTGAGCTTGTGGTTAATTCTTCTTCCTGATGGGAAAATAGAGTGACCTGTGCCTGTCCCAACCCCTAGAGCTAGTCTCTCATTGGTTCCCCCTCTTCCCGTTCATCCTCAGGACAAATTGCAACCTGTACGAAACAGGAGGTTAAAGGTGCTGATTCTCCAAGGAGGGAGATGGCTAGTAAAGCGGCTGGAATGGCGAACCCGAGCACAAGGAGATGAGAAATGAGGTGCGTTTTAGAAACCTTTCCCGATCACACGGTGTACCATCTTCTGGGTTTCTCATGCATGTTTTCGACGTAGGAAGATGCCCTTGAACCTGGAGATTTGGGACCCATGGGATGGGTACCATGCAGTATTACTTGAAAGGGTCTGCGTTGGCTCATGCAACCTCACCAAACCTCTGAGCCCCAAGAGTGTCCACCCTTATGTCTCAATCAGCTGTGGGTCTAGATATGGTCAATCCAGGTTGCATCACAGCCCCTGAACGAATTTTGTAAGAATTTCTGTCTCTTTCACTGTCTTTGTTTCACGGGTTTTGAAGAGTAATTTATTTTTATAATGGGGTTTAGCTGCTTTTCACGGCTGTGTTTATGCCGCTTTACACCCCCTTGACTCACTTACAGAGAGATATCAATACATAGGTTTGAAGATTCTTACTAGTCAGATATATTCTTGTGCGGTGAATAGGGGGTGTTGAGTCCAGTTCACTGAGCAAGGAGTAGGTCTTGTCTACTACATATTGGGTTTATGGAACGGTATCTGAGCTAATTTGAAACCCTTGTTTTATGCATCACCCCACCTCACCTTTCCCGTTCAGCAGCCATCGTGTGTTTTCTGAACGTGTGACTCTGTTCTGTTTTGTAATTCAGTTCAAGTGTAGCGGTTTTTACATTCCCTCTATAAGTGATTTCTTATGATAAGTGTCTTTTTCTGTGTGACTTATTTCACTTAGATTCGTCGTACCTAAATCCACTCATCGTGCTGCTACTAGCCTTATGACGTTGATTTCATGGCTGAGTGATATTCCATTGTACATGAGGACCACAACTTCTTTATCCACTTTTCTCTTTCCTAGGATATTTAAGGTGTAATGAAGTGGGGGTTCTTGTCAACAGAGCAGCCCTAAACTTTGGGGTGCCTGTGTCTTGCTGATTTTTAGTTTTCCCAATTTATACGCCCATGAGTGGAAGTGCCCTATGCTCTCCAAGCTGTGTTTTTTAGATGTTTCAGGACACACCGTACACTTCTCCAGAGTGGCTGTTGGCAATTTACATCCCGCCCATCAGCGTAGCAAGGCTCCCATTTCTCCATGGCCGGTCCTGCATTTCTGGTTTGGACACGTTTTTCCGCATGGCCCTTTTGCCCGCTGGGAAGCCAGACTTCTTTGGAGCGCTGACTTGCCTTTCCAGGTGGCTTGGTTGGCCAAAAAGGGCGTATGCGTTTTTTCCTGAATATATTCAGGAAAAAACGCATACGCCCTTTTTGGCCAAGGGCATCATTGTCCACGTTTTGCCGCTTTTCATGTGCTTTCAAGGCGATTCGAATCTACCTCCTGAAATCTGTTTCCTGCAATTCTGCCTTGCATTCAAAGCCTCTTCGTTGCCTTCCCTCAATATATTTGTGGACGAGAGTTATCATTTATAACTCTGCAGGTTTGTGAATTGCAGTGCCCCTGAGCTCCATTTTTCCAGTCGCTTTTTTGGGAGCTGGCCGCAAAAGTGCAGGATTGCTTCAGGCCCTCTTCTGGTTCTGGGGGGCAGGCTGAGCTTGTGGTTAATTCTTCTTCCTGATGGGAAAATAGAGTGACCTGTGCCTGTCCCAACCCCTAGAGCTAGTCTCTCATTGGTTCCCCCTCTTCCCGTTCATCCTCAGGACAAATTGCCACCTGTACGGAACAGGAGGTTAAAGGTGCTGATTCTCCAAGGAGGGAGATGGCTAGTAAAGCGGCTGGAATGGCGAACCCGAGCACAAGGAGATGAGAAATGAGGTGCGTTTTAGAAACCTTTCCCGATCACACGGTGTACCATCTTCTGGGTTTCTCATGCATGTTTTCGACGTAGGAAGATGCCCTTGAACCTGGAGATTTGGGACCCATGGGATGGGTACCATGCAGTATTACTTGAAAGGGTCTGCGTTGGCTCATGCAACCTCACCAAACCTCTGAGCCCCAAGAGTGTCCACCCTTATGTCTCAATCAGCTGTGGGTCTAGATATGGTCAATCCAGGTTGCATCACAGCCCCTGAACGAATTTTGTAAGAATTTCTGTCTCTTTCACTGTCTTTGTTTCACGGGTTTTGAAGAGTAATTTATTTTTATAATGGGGTTTAGCTGCTTTTCACGGCTGTGTTTATGCCGCTTTACACCCCCTTGACTCACTTACAGAGAGATATGAATACATAGGTTTGAAGATTCTTACTAGTCAGATATATTCTTGTGCAGTGAATAGGGGGTGTTGAGTCCAGTTCACTGAGCAAGGAGTAGGTCTTGTCTACTACATATTGGGTTTATGGAACGGTATCTGAGCTAATTTGAAACCCTTGTTTTATGCATCACCCCACCTCACCTTTCCCGTTCAGCAGCCATCGTGTGTTTTCTGAACGTGTGACTCTGTTCTGTTTTGTAATTCAGTTCAAGTGTAGCGGTTTTTACATTCCCTCTATAAGTGATTTCTTATGATAAGTGTCTTTTTCTGTGTGACTTATTTCACTTAGATTCATCGTACCTAAATCCACTCATCGTGCTGCTACTAGCCTTATGACGTTGATTTCATGGCTGAGTGATATTCCATTGTACATGAGGACCACAACTTCTTTATCCACTTTTCTCTTTCCTAGGATATTTAAGGTGTAATGAAGTGGGGGTTCTTGTCAACAGAGCAGCCCTAAACTTTGGGGTGCCTGTGTTTTGCTGATTTTTAGTTTTCCCAATTTATACGCCCATGAGTGGAAGTGCCCTATGCTCTCCAAGCTGTGTTTTTTAGATGTTTCAGGACACACCGTACACTTCTCCAGAGTGGCTGTTGGCAATTTACATCCCGCCCATCAGCGTAGCAAGGCTCCCATTTCTCCATGGCCGGTCCTGCATTTCTGGTTTGGACACGTTTTTCCGCATGGCCCTTTTGCCCGCTGGGAAGCCAGACTTCTTTGGAGCGCTGACTTGCCTTTCCAGGTGGCTTGGTTGGCCAAAAAGGGCGTATGCGTTTTTTCCTGAATATATTCAGGAAAAAACGCATACGCCCTTTTTGGCCAAGGGCATCATTGTCCACGTTTTGCCGCTTTTCATGTGCTTTCAAGGCGATTCGAATCTACCTCCTGAAATCTGTTTCCTGCAATTCTGCCTTGCTTTCAAAGCCTCTTCGTTGCCTTCCCTCAATATATTTGTGGACGAGAGTTATCATTTATAACTCTGCAGGTTTGTGAATTGCAGTGCCCTTGAGCTCCATTTTTCCAGTCGCTTTTTTGGGAGCTGGCCGCAAAAGTGCAGGATTGCTTCAGGCCCTCTTCTGGTTCTGGGGGGCAGGCTGAGCTTGTGGTTAATTCTTCTTCCTGATGGGAAAATAGAGTGACCTGTGCCTGTCCCAACCCCTAGAGCTAGTCTCTCATTGGTTCCCCCTCTTCCCGTTCATCCTCAGGACAAATTGCAACCTGTACGGAACAGGAGGTTAAAGGTGCTGATTCTCCAAGGAGGGAGATGGCTAGTAAAGTGGCTGGAATGGCGAACCCGAGCACAAGGAGATGAGAAAAGAGGTGCGTTTTAGAAACCTTTCCCGATCACACGGTGTACCATCTTCTGGGTTTCTCATGCATGTTTTCGACGTAGGAAGATGCCCTTGAACCTGGAGATTTGGGACCCATGGGATGGGTACCATGCAGTATTACTTGAAAGGGTCTGCGTTGGCTCATGCAACCTCAACAAACCTCTGAGCCCCAAGAGTGTCCACCCTTATGTCTCAATCAGCTGTGGGTCTAGATATGGTCAATCCAGGTTGCATCACAGCCCCTGAACGAATTTTGTAAGAATTTCTGTCTCTTTCACTGTCTTTGTTTCACGGGTTTTGAAGAGTAATTTATTTTTATAATGGGGTTTAGCTGCTTTTCACGGCTGTGTTTATGCCGCTTTACACCGCCCTTGACTCACTTACAGAGAGATATCAATACATAGGTTTGAAGATTCTTACTAGTCAGATATATTCTTGTGCGGTGAATAGGGGTTGTTGAGTCCAGTTCACTGAGCAAGGAGTAGGTCTTGTCTACTACATATTGGGTTTATGGAACGGTATCTGAGCTAATTTGAAACCCTTGTTTTATGCATCACCCCACCTCACCTTTCCCGTTCAGCAGCCATCGTGTGTTTTCTGAACGTGTGACTCTGTTCTGTTTTGTAATTCAGTTCAAGTGTAGCGGTTTTTACATTCCCTCTATAAGTGATTTCTTATGATAAGTGTCTTTTTCTGTGTGACTTATTTCACTTAGATTCGTCGTACCTAAATCCACTCATCGTGCTGCTACTAGCCTTATGACGTTGATTTCATGGCTGAGTGATATTCCATTGTACATGAGGACCACAACTTCTTTATCCACTTTTCTCTTTCCTAGGATATTTAAGGTGTAATGAAGTGGGGGTTCTTGTCAACAGAGCAGCCCTAAACTTTGGGGTGCCTGTGTCTTGCTGATTTTTAGTTTTCCCAATTTATACGCCCATGAGTGGAAGTGCCCTATGCTCTCCAAGCTGTGTTTTTTAGATGTTTCAGGACACACCGTACACTTCTCCAGAGTGGCTGTTGGCAATTTACATCCCGCCCATCAGCGTAGCAAGGCTCCCATTTCTCCATGGCCGGTCCTGCATTTCTGGTTTGGACACGTTTTTCCGCATGGCCCTTTTGCCCGCTGGGAAGCCAGACTTCTTTGGAGCGCTGATTTGCCTTTCCAGGTGGCTTGGTTGGCCAAAAAGGGCGTATGCGTTTTTTCCTGAATATATTCAGGAAAAAACGCATACGCCCTTTTTGGCCAAGGGCATCATTGTCCACGTTTTGCCGCTTTTCATGTGCTTTCAAGGCGATTCGAATCTACCTCCTGAAATCTGTTTCCTGCAATTCTGCCTTGCTTTCAAAGCCTCTTCGTTGCCTTCCCTCAATATATTTGTGGACGAGAGTTATCATTTATAACTCTGCAGGTTTGTGAATTGCAGTGCCCTTGAGCTCCATTTTTCCAGTCGCTTTTTTGGGAGCTGGCCGCAAAAGTGCAGGATTGCTTCAGGCCCTCTTCTGGTTCTGGGGGGCAGGCTGAGCTTGTGGTTAATTCTTCTTCCTGATGGGAAAATAGAGTGACCTGTGCCTGTCCCAACCCCTAGAGCTAGTCTCTCATTGGTTCCCCCTCTTCCCGTTCATCCTCAGGACAAATTGCAACCTGTACGAAACAGGAGGTTAAAGGTGCTGATTCTCCAAGGAGGGAGATGGCTAGTAAAGCGGCTGGAATGGCGAACCCGAGCACAAGGAGATGAGAAATGAGGTGCGTTTTAGAAACCTTTCCCGATCACACGGTGTACCATCTTCTGGGTTTCTCATGCATGTTTTCGACGTAGGAAGATGCCCTTGAACCTGGAGATTTGGGACCCATGGGATGGGTACCATGCAGTATTACTTGAAAGGGTCTGCGTTGGCTCATGCAACCTCACCAAACCTCTGAGCCCCAAGAGTGTCCACCCTTATGTCTCAATCAGCTGTGGGTCTAGATATGGTCAATCCAGGTTGCATCACAGCCCCTGAACGAATTTTGTAAGAATTTCTGTCTCTTTCACTGTCTTTGTTTCACGGGTTTTGAAGAGTAATTTATTTTTATAATGGGGTTTAGCTGCTTTTCACGGCTGTGTTTATGCCGCTTTACACCCCCTTGACTCACTTACAGAGAGATATCAATACATAGGTTTGAAGATTCTTACTAGTCAGATATATTCTTGTGCGGTGAATAGGGGGTGTTGAGTCCAGTTCACTGAGCAAGGAGTAGGTCTTGTCTACTACATATTGGGTTTATGGAACGGTATCTGAGCTAATTTGAAACCCTTGTTTTATGCATCACCCCACCTCACCTTTCCCGTTCAGCAGCCATCGTGTGTTTTCTGAACGTGTGACTCTGTTCTGTTTTGTAATTCAGTTCAAGTGTAGCGGTTTTTACATTCCCTCTATAAGTGATTTCTTATGATAAGTGTCTTTTTCTGTGTGACTTATTTCACTTAGATTCGTCGTACCTAAATCCACTCATCGTGCTGCTACTAGCCTTATGACGTTGATTTCATGGCTGAGTGATATTCCATTGTACATGAGGACCACAACTTCTTTATCCACTTTTCTCTTTCCTAGGATATTTAAGGTGTAATGAAGTGGGGGTTCTTGTCAACAGAGCAGCCCTAAACTTTGGGGTGCCTGTGT
The DNA here is from genome assembly GCF_949987535.1 of Balaenoptera acutorostrata. Classification (NCBI taxonomy): domain Eukaryota; kingdom Metazoa; phylum Chordata; class Mammalia; order Artiodactyla; family Balaenopteridae; genus Balaenoptera; species Balaenoptera acutorostrata. The sequence continues at coordinate 328,601 of NW_026645604.1, forward strand.
CTTGCTGATTTTTAGTTTTCCCAATTTATACGCCCATGAGTGGAAGTGCCCTATGCTCTCCAAGCTGTGTTTTTTAGATGTTTCAGGACACACCGTACACTTCTCCAGAGTGGCTGTTGGCAATTTACATCCCGCCCATCAGTGTAGCAAGGCTCCCATTTCTCCATGGCCGGTCCTGCATTTCTGGTTTGGACACGTTTTTCCGCATGGCCCTTTTGCCCGCTGGGAAGCCAGACTTCTTTGGAGCGCTGACTTGCCTTTCAAGGTGGCTTGGTTGGCCAAAAAGGGCGTATGCGTTTTTTCCTGAATATATTCAGGAAAAAACGCATACGCCCTTTTTGGCCAAGGGCATCATTGTCCACGTTTTGCCGCTTTTCATGTGCTTTCAAGGCGATTCGAATCTACCTCCTGAAATCTGTTTCCTGCAATTCTGCCTTGCTTTCAAAGCCTCTTCGTTGCCTTCCCTCAATATATTTGTGGACGAGAGTTATCATTTAAAACTCTGCAGGTTTGTGAATTGCAGTGCCCCTGAGCTCCATTTTTCCAGTCGCTTTTTTGGGAGCTGGCCGCAAAAGTGCAGGATTGCTTCAGGCCCTCTTCTGGTTCTGGGGGGCAGGCTGAGCTTGTGGTTAATTCTTCTTCCTGATGGGAAAATAGAGTGACCTGTGCCTGTCCCAACCCCTAGAGCTAGTCTCTCATTGGTTCCCCCTCTTCCCGTTCATCCTCAGGACAAATTGCCACCTGTACGGAACAGGAGGTTAAACGTGCTGATTCTCCATGGAGGGAGATGGCTAGTAAAGCGGCTGGAATGGCGAACCCGAGCACAAGGAGATGAGAAATGAGGTGCGTTTTAGAAACCTTTCCCGATCACACGGTGTACCATCTTCTGGGTTTCTCATGCATGTTTTCGACGTAGGAAGATGCCCTTGAACCTGGAGATTTGGGACCCATGGGATGGGTACCAGGCAGTATTACTTGAAAGGGTCTGCGTTGGCTCATGCAACCTCACCAAACCTCTGAGCCCCAAGAGTGTCCACCCTTATGTCTCAATCAGCTGTGTGTCTAGATATGGTCAATCCAGGTTGCATCACAGCCCCTGAACGAATTTTGTAAGAATTTCTCTCTCTTTCACTGTCTTTGTTTCACGGGTTTTGAAAAGTAATTTATTTTTATAATGGGGTTTAGCTGCTTTTCACGGCTGTGTTTATGCCGCTTTACACCCCCTTGACTCACTTACAGAGAGATATCAATACATAGGTTTGAAGATTCTTACTAGTCAGATATATTCTTGTGCGGTGAATAGGGGTGTTGAGTCCAGTTCACTGAGCAAGGAGTAGGTCTTGTCTACTACATATTGGGTTTATGGAACGGTATCTGAGCTAATTTGAAACCCTTGTTTTATGCATCACCCCACCTCACCTTTCCCGTTCAGCAGCCATCGTGTGTTTTCTGAACGTGTGACTCTGTTCTGTTTTGTAATTCAGTTCAAGTGTAGCGGTTTTTACATTCCCTCTATAAGTGATTTCTTATGATAAGTGTCTTTTTCTGTGTGACTTATTTCACTTAGAATCGTCTTACCTAAATCCACTCATCGTGCTGCTACTAGCCTTATGACGATGATTTCATGGCTGAGTGATATTCCATTGTGCATGAGGACCACAACTTCTTTATCCACTTTTCTCTTTCCTAGGATATTTAAGGTGTAATGAAGTGTGGGTTCTTGTCAACAGAGCAGCCCTAAACTTTGGGGTGCCTGTGTCTTGCTGATTTTTAGTTTTCCCAATTTATACGCCCATGAGTGGAAGTGCCCTATGCTCTCCCAGCTGTGTTTTTTAGATGTTTCAGGACACACCATACGCTTCTCCAGAGTGGCTGTTGGCAATTTACATCCCGCCCATCAGCGTAGCAAGGCTCCCATTTCTCCATGGCCGGTCCTGCATTTCTGGTTTGGACACGTTTTTCCGCATGGCCCTTTTGCCCGCTGGGAAGCCAGACTTCTTTGGAGCGCTGATTTGCCTTTCCAGGTGGCTTGGTTGGCCAAAAAGGGCGTATGCGTTTTTTCCTGAATATATTCAGGAAAAAACGCATACGCCCTTTTTGGCCAAGGGCATCATTGTCCACGTTTTGCCGCTTTTCATGTGCTTTCAAGGCGATTCGAATCTACCTCCTGAAATCTGTTTCCTGCAATTCTGCCTTGCGTTCAAAGCCTCTTCGTTGCCTTCCCTCAATATATTTGTGGACGAGAGTTATCATTTATAACTCTGCAGGTTTGTGAATTGCAGTGCCCCTGAGCTCCATTTTTCCAGTCGCTTTTTTGGGAGCTGGCCGCAAAAGTGCAGGATTGCTTCAGGCCCTCTTCTGGTTCTGGGGGGCAGGCTGAGCTTGTGGTTAATTCTTCTTCCTGATGGGAAAATAGAGTGACCTGTGCCTGTCCCAACCCCTAGAGCTAGTCTCTCATTGGTTCCCCCTCTTCCCGTTCATCCTCAGGACAAATTGCCACCTGTACGGAACAGGAGGTTAAAGGTGCTGATTCTCCAAGGAGGGAGATGGCTAGTAAAGCGGCTGGAATGGCGAACCCGAGCACAAGGAGATGAGAAATGAGGTGCGTTTTAGAAACCTTTCCCGATCACACGGTGTACCATCTTCTGGGTTTCTCATGCATGTTTTCGACGTAGGAAGATGCCCTTGAACCTGGAGATTTGGGACCCATGGGATGGGTACCAGGCAGTATTACTTGAAAGGGTCTGCGTTGGCTCATGCAACCTCACCAAACCTCTGAGCCCCAAGAGTGTCCACCCTTATGTCTCAATCAGCTGTGTGTCTAGATATGGTCAATCCAGGTTGCATCACAGCCCCTGAACGAATTTTGTAAGAATTTCTCTCTCTTTCACTGTCTTTGTTTCACGGGTTTTGAAAAGTAATTTATTTTTATAATGGGGTTTAGCTGCTTTTCACGGCTGTGTTTATGCCGCTTTACACCCCCTTGACTCACTTACAGAGAGATATCAATACATAGGTTTGAAGATTCTTACTAGTCAGATATATTCTTGTGCGGTGAATAGGGGGTGTTGAGTCCAGTTCACTGAGCAAGGAGTAGGTCTTGTCTACTACATATTGGGTTTATGGAACGGTATCTGAGCTAATTTGAAACCCTTGTTTTATGCATCACCCCACCTCACCTTTCCCGTTCAGCAGCCATCGTGTGTTTTCTGAACGTGTGACTCTGTTCTGTTTTGTAATTCAGTTCAAGTGTAGCGGTTTTTACATTCCCTCTATAAGTGATTTCTTATGATAAGTGTCTTTTTCTGTGTGACTTATTTCACTTAGAATCGTCTTACCTAAATCCACTCATCGTGCTGCTACTAGCCTTATGACGATGATTTCATGGCTGAGTGATATTCCATTGTGCATGAGGACCACAACTTCTTTATCCACTTTTCTCTTTCCTAGGATATTTAAGGTGTAATGAAGTGTGGGTTCTTGTCAACAGAGCAGCCCTAAACTTTGGGGTGCCTGTGTCTTGCTGATTTTTAGTTTTCCCAATTTATACGCCCATGAGTGGAAGTGCCCTATGCTCTCCCAGCTGTGTTTTTTAGATGTTTCAGGACACACCATACGCTTCTCCAGAGTGGCTGTTGGCAATTTACATCCCGCCCATCAGCGTAGCAAGGCTCCCATTTCTCCATGGCCGGTCCTGCATTTCTGGTTTGGACACGTTTTTCCGCATGGCCCTTTTGCCCGCTGGGAAGCCAGACTTCTTTGGAGCGCTGATTTGCCTTTCCAGGTGGCTTGGTTGGCCAAAAAGGGCGTATGCGTTTTTTCCTGAATATATTCAGGAAAAAACGCATACGCCCTTTTTGGCCAAGGGCATCATTGTCCACGTTTTGCCGCTTTTCATGTGCTTTCAAGGCGATTCGAATCTACCTCCTGAAATCTGTTTCCTGCAATTCTGCCTTGCGTTCAAAGCCTCTTCGTTGCCTTCCCTCAATATATTTGTGGACGAGAGTTATCATTTATAACTCTGCAGGTTTGTGAATTGCAGTGCCCCTGAGCTCCATTTTTCCAGTCGCTTTTTTGGGAGCTGGCCGCAAAAGTGCAGGATTGCTTCAGGCCCTCTTCTGGTTCTGGGGGGCAGGCTGAGCTTGTGGTTAATTCTTCTTCCTGATGGGAAAATAGAGTGACCTGTGCCTGTCCCAACCCCTAGAGCTAGTCTCTCATTGGTTCCCCCTCTTCCCGTTCATCCTCAGGACAAATTGCCACCTGTACGGAACAGGAGGTTAAAGGTGCTGATTCTCCAAGGAGGGAGATGGCTAGTAAAGCGGCTGGAATGGCGAACCCGAGCACAAGGAGATGAGAAATGAGGTGCGTTTTAGAAACCTTTCCCGATCACACGGTGTACCATCTTCTGGGTTTCTCATGCATGTTTTCGACGTAGGAAGATGCCCTTGAACCTGGAGATTTGGGACCCATGGGATGGGTACCATGCAGTATTACTTGAAAGGGTCTGCGTTGGCTCATGCAACCTCACCAAACCTCTGAGCCCCAAGAGTGTCCACCCTTATGTCTCAATCAGCTGTGGGTCTAGATATGGTCAATCCAGGTTGCATCACAGCCCCTGAACGAATTTTGTAAGAATTTCTGTCTCTTTCACTGTCTTTGTTTCACGGGTTTTGAAGAGTAATTTATTTTTATAATGGGGTTTAGCTGCTTTTCACGGCTGTGTTTATGCCGCTTTACACCCCCTTGACTCACTTACAGAGAGATATCAATACATAGGTTTGAAGATTCTTACTAGTCAGATATATTCTTGTGCGGTGAATAGGGGGTGTTGAGTCCAGTTCACTGAGCAAGGAGTAGGTCTTGTCTACTACATATTGGGTTTATGGAACGGTATCTGAGCTAATTTGAAACCCTTGTTTTATGCATCACCCCACCTCACCTTTCCCGTTCAGCAGCCATCGTGTGTTTTCTGAACGTGTGACTCTGTTCTGTTTTGTAATTCAGTTCAAGTGTAGCGGTTTTTACATTCCCTCTATAAGTGATTTCTTATGATAAGTGTCTTTTTCTGTGTGACTTATTTCACTTAGATTCGTCGTACCTAAATCCACTCATCGTGCTGCTACTAGCCTTATGACGTTGATTTCATGGCTGAGTGATATTCCATTGTACATGAGGACCACAACTTCTTTATCCACTTTTCTCTTTCCTAGGATATTTAAGGTGTAATGAAGTGGGGGTTCTTGTCAACAGAGCAGCCCTAAACTTTGGGGTGCCTGTGTCTTGCTGATTTTTAGTTTTCCCAATTTATACGCCCATGAGTGGAAGTGCCCTATGCTCTCCAAGCTGTGTTTTTTAGATGTTTCAGGACACACCGTACACTTCTCCAGAGTGGCTGTTGGCAATTTACATCCCGCCCATCAGCGTAGCAAGGCTCCCATTTCTCCATGGCCGGTCCTGCATTTCTGGTTTGGACACGTTTTTCCGCATGGCCCTTTTGCCCGCTGGGAAGCCAGACTTCTTTGGAGCGCTGACTTGCCTTTCCAGGTGGCTTGGTTGGCCAAAAAGGGCGTATGCGTTTTTTCCTGAATATATTCAGGAAAAAACGCATACGCCCTTTTTGGCCAAGGACATCATTGTCCACGTTTTGCCGCTTTTCATGTGCTTTCAAGGCGATTCGAATCTACCTCCTGAAATCTGTTTCCTGCAATTCTGCCTTGCTTTCAAAGCCTCTTCGTTGCCTTCCCTCAATATATTTGTGGACGAGAGTTATCATTTATAACTCTGCAGGTTTGTGAATTGCAGTGCCCTTGAGCTCCATTTTTCCAGTCGCTTTTTTGGGAGCTGGCCGCAAAAGTGCAGGATTGCTTCAGGCCCTCTTCTGGTTCTGGGGGGCAGGCTGAGCTTGTGGTTAATACTTCTTCCTGATGGGAAAATAGAGTGACCTGTGCCTGTCCCAACCCCTAGAGCTAGTCTCTCATTGGTTCCCCCTCTTCCCGTTCATCCTCAGGACAAATTGCAACCTGTACGGAACAGGAGGTTAAAGGTGCTGATTCTCCAAGGAGGGAGATGGCTAGTAAAGCGGCTGGAATGGCCAACCCGAGCACAAGGAAATGAGAAATGAGGTGCGTTTTAGAAACCTTTCCCGATCACACGGTGTACCATCTTCTGGGTTTCTCATGCATGTTTTCGACGTAGGAAGATGCCCTTGAACCTGGAGATTTGGGACCCATGGGATGGGTACCATGCAGTATTACTTGAAAGGGTCTGCGTTGGCTCATGCAACCTCACCAAACCTCTGAGCCCCAAGAGTGTCCACCCTTATGTCTCAATCAGCTGTGGGTCTAGATATGGTCAATCCAGGTTGCATCACAGCCCCTGAACGAATTTTGTAAGAATTTCTGTCTCTTTCACTGTCTTTGTTTCACGGGTTTTGAAGAGTAATTTATTTTTATAATGGGGTTTAGCTGCTTTTCACGGCTGTGTTTATGCCGCTTTACACCCCCTTGACTCACTTACAGAGAGATATCAATACATAGGTTTGAAGATTCTTACTAGTCAGATATATTCTTGTGCGGTGAATAGGGTGTGTTGAGACCAGTTCACTGAGCAAGGAGTAGGTCTTGTCTACTACATATTGGGTTTATGGAACGGTATCTGAGCTAATTTGAAACCCTTGTTTTATGCATCACCCCACCTCACCTTTCCCGTTCAGCAGCCATCGTGTGTTTTCTGAACGTGTGACTCTGTTCTGTTTTGTAATTCAGTTCAAGTGTAGCGGTTTTTACATTCCCTCTATAAGTGATTTCTTATGATAAGTGTCTTTTTCTGTGTGACTTATTTCACTTAGATTCGTCGTACCTAAATCCACTCATCGTGCTGCTACTAGCCTTATGACGTTGATTTCATGGCTGAGTGATATTCCATTGTACATGAGGACCACAACTTCTTTATCCACTTTTCTCTTTCCTAGGATATTTAAGGTGTAATGAAGTGGGGGTTCTTGTCAACAGAGCAGCCCTAAACTTTGGGGTGCCTGTGTCTTGCTGATTTTTAGTTTTCCCAATTTATACGCCCATGAGTGGAAGTGCCCTATGCTCTCCAAGCTGTGTTTTTTAGATGTTTCAGGACACACCGTACACTTCTCCAGAGTGGCTGTTGGCAATTTACATCCCGCCCATCAGCGTAGCAAGGCTCCCATTTCTCCATGGCCGGTCCTGCATTTCTGGTTTGGACACGTTTTTCCGCATGGCCCTTTTGCCCGCTGGGAAGCCAGACTTCTTTGGAGCGCTGACTTGCCTTTCCAGGTGGCTTGGTTGGCCAAAAAGGGCGTATGCGTTTTTTCCTGAATATATTCAGGAAAAAACGCATACGCCCTTTTTGGCCAAGGGCATCATTGTCCACGTTTTGCCGCTTTTCATGTGCTTTCAAGGCGATTCGAATCTACCTCCTGAAATCTGTTTCCTGCAATTCTGCCTTGCTTTCAAAGCCTCTTCGTTGCCTTCCCTCAATATATTTGTGGACGAGAGTTATCATTTAAAACTCTGCAGGTTTGTGAATTGCAGTGCCCCTGAGCTCCATTTTTCCAGTCGCTTTTTTGGGAGCTGGCCGCAAAAGTGCAGGATTGCTTCAGGCCCTCTTCTGGTTCTGGGGGGCAGGCTGAGCTTGTGGTTAATTCTTCTTCCTGATGGGAAAATAGAGTGACCTGTGCCTGTCCCAACCCCTAGAGCTAGTCTCTCATTGGTTCCCCCTCTTCCCGTTCATCCTCAGGACAAATTGCCACCTGTACGGAACAGGAGGTTAAACGTGCTGATTCTCCATGGAGGGAGATGGCTAGTAAAGCGGCTGGAATGGCGAACCCGAGCACAAGGAGATGAGAAATGAGGTGCGTTTTAGAAACCTTTCCCGATCACACGGTGTACCATCTTCTGGGTTTCTCATGCATGTTTTCGACGTAGGAAGATGCCCTTGAACCTGGAGATTTGGGACCCATGGGATGGGTACCATGCAGTATTACTTGAAAGGGTCTGCGTTGGCTCATGCAACCTCACCAAACCTCTGAGCCCCAAGAGTGTCCACCCTTATGTCTCAATCAGCTGTGGGTCTAGATATGGTCAATCCAGGTTGCATCACAGCCCCTGAACGAATTTTGTAAGAATTTCTCTCTCTTTCACTGTCTTTGTTTCACGGGTTTTGAAAAGTAATTTATTTTTATAATGGGGTTTAGCTGCTTTTCACGGCTGTGTTTATGCCGCTTTACACCCCCTTGACTCACTTACAGAGAGATATCAATACATAGGTTTGAAGATTCTTACTAGTCAGATATATTCTTGTGCGGTGAATAGGGGGTGTTGAGTCCAGTTCACTGAGCAAGGAGTAGGTCTTGTCTACTACATATTGGGTTTATGGAACGGTATCTGAGCTAATTTGAAACCCTTGTTTTATGCATCACCCCACCTCACCTTTCCCGTTCAGCAGCCATCGTGTGTTTTCTGAACGTGTGACTCTGTTCTGTTTTGTAATTCAGTTCAAGTGTAGCGGTTTTTACATTCCCTCTATAAGTGATTTCTTATGATAAGTATCTTTTTCTGTGTGACTTATTTCACTTAGAATCGTCTTACCTAAATCCACTCATCGTGCTGCTACTAGCCTTATGACGATGATTTCATGGCTGAGTGATATTCCATTGTGCATGAGGACCACAACTTCTTTATCCACTTTTCTCTTTCCTAGGATATTTAAGGTGTAATGAAGTGTGGGTTCTTGTCAACAGAGCAGCCCTAAACTTTGGGGTGCCTGTGTCTTGCTGATTTTTAGTTTTCCCAATTTATACGCCCATGAGTGGAAGTGCCCTATGCTCTCCCAGCTGTGTTTTTTAGATGTTTCAGGACACACCATACGCTTCTCCAGAGTGGCTGTTGGCAATTTACATCCCGCCCATCAGCGTAGCAAGGCTCCCATTTCTCCATGGCCGGTCCTGCATTTCTGGTTTGGACACGTTTTTCCGCATGGCCCTTTTGCCCGCTGGGAAGCCAGACTTCTTTGGAGCGCTGATTTGCCTTTCCAGGTGGCTTGGTTGGCCAAAAAGGGCGTATGCGTTTTTTCCTGAATATATTCAGGAAAAAACGCATACGCCCTTTTTGGCCAAGGGCATCATTGTCCACGTTTTGCCGCTTTTCATGTGCTTTCAAGGCGATTCGAATCTACCTCCTGAAATCTGTTTCCTGCAATTCTGCCTTGCGTTCAAAGCCTCTTCGTTGCCTTCCCTCAATATATTTGTGGACGAGAGTTATCATTTATAACTCTGCAGGTTTGTGAATTGCAGTGCCCCTGAGCTCCATTTTTCCAGTCGCTTTTTTGGGAGCTGGCCGCAAAAGTGCAGGATTGCTTCAGGCCCTCTTCTGGTTCTGGGGGGCAGGCTGAGCTTGTGGTTAATTCTTCTTCCTGATGGGAAAATAGAGTGACCTGTGCCTGTCCCAACCCCTAGAGCTAGTCTCTCATTGGTTCCCCCTCTTCCCGTTCATCCTCAGGACAAATTGCCACCTGTACGGAACAGGAGGTTAAAGGTGCTGATTCTCCAAGGAGGGAGATGGCTAGTAAAGCGGCTGGAATGGCGAACCCGAGCACAAGGAGATGAGAAATGAGGTGCGTTTTAGAAACCTTTCCCGATCACACGGTGTACCATCTTCTGGGTTTCTCATGCATGTTTTCGACGTAGGAAGATGCCCTTGAACCTGGAGATTTGGGACCCATGGGATGGGTACCATGCAGTATTACTTGAAAGGGTCTGCGTTGGCTCATGCAACCTCACCAAACCTCTGAGCCCTAAGAGTGTCCACCCTTATATCTCAATCAGCTGTGGGTCTAGATATGGTCAATCCAGGTTGCATCACAGCCCCTGAACGAATTTTGTAAGAATGTCTGTCTCTTTCACTGTCTTTGTTTCACGGGTTTTGAAGAGTAATTTATTTTTATAATGGGGTTTAGCTGCTTTTCACGGCTGTGTTTATGCCGCTTTACACCCCCTTGACTCACTTACAGAGAGATATGAATACATAGGTTTGAAGATTCTTCCTAGTCAGATATATTCTTGTGCAGTGAATAGGGGGTGTTGAGTCCAGTTCACTGAGCAAGGAGTAGGTCTTGTCTACTACATATTGGGTTTATGGAACGGTATCTGAGCTAATTTGAAACCCTTGTTTTATGCATCACCCCACCTCACCTTTCCCGTTCAGCAGCCATCGTGTGTTTTCTGAACGTGTGACTCTGTTCTGTTTTGTAATTCAGTTCAAGTGTAGCGGTTTTTACATTCCCTCTATAAGTGATTTCTTATGATAAGTGTCTTTTTCTGTGTGACTTATTTCACTTAGATTCGTCGTACCTAAATCCACTCATCGTGCTGCTACTAGCCTTATGACGTTGATTTCATGGCTGAGTGATATTCCATTGTACATGAGGACCACAACTTCTTTATCCACTTTTCTCTTTCCTAGGATATTTAAGGTGTAATGAAGTGGGGGTTCTTGTCAACAGAGCAGCCCTAAACTTTGGGGTGCCTGTGTCTTGCTGATTTTTAGTTTTCCCAATTTATACGCCCATGAGTGGAAGTGCCCTATGCTCTCCAAGCTGTGTTTTTTAGATGTTTCAGGACACACCGTACACTTCTCCAGAGTGGCTATTGGCAATTTACATCCCGCCCATCAGCGTAGCAAGGCTCCCATTTCTCCATGGCCGGTCCTGCATTTCTGGTTTGGACACGTTTTTCCGCATGGCCCTTTTGCCCGCTGGGAAGCCAGACTTCTTTGGAGCGCTGACTTGCCTTTCCAGGTGGCTTGGTTGGCCAAAAAGGGCGTATGCGTTTTTTCCTGAATATATTCAGGAAAAAACGCATACGCCCTTTTTGGCCAAGGGCATCATTGTCCACGTTTTGCCGCTTTTCATGTGCTTTCAAGGCGATTCGAATCTACCTCCTGAAATCTGTTTCCTGCAATTCTGCCTTGCTTTCAAAGCCTCTTCGTTGCCTTCCCTCAATATATTTGTGGACGAGAGTTATCATTTATAACTCTGCAGGTTTGTGAATTGCAGTGCCCTTGAGCTCCATTTTTCCAGTCGCTTCTTTGGGAGCTGGCCGCAAAAGTGCAGGATTGCTTCAGGCCCTCTTCTGGTTCTGGGGGGCAGGCTGAGCTTGTGGTTAATTCTTCTTCCTGATGGGAAAATAGAGTGACCTGTGCCTGTCCCAACCCCTAGAGCTAGTCTCTCATTGGTTCCCCCTCTTCCCGTTCATCCTCAGGACAAATTGCAACCTGTACGAAACAGGAGGTTAAAGGTGCTGATTCTCCAAGGAGGGAGATGGCTAGTAAAGCGGCTGGAATGGCGAACCCGAGCACAAGGAGATGAGAAATGAGGTGCGTTTTAGAAACCTTTCCCGATCACACGGTGTACCATCTTCTGGGTTTCTCATGCATGTTTTCGACGTAGGAAGATGCCCTTGAACCTGGAGATTTGGGACCCATGGGATGGGTACCATGCAGTATTACTTGAAAGGGTCTGCGTTGGCTCATGCAACCTCACCAAACCTCTGAGCCCCAAGAGTGTCCACCCTTATGTCTCAATCAGCTGTGGGTCTAGATATGGTCAATCCAGGTTGCATCACAGCCCCTGAACGAATTTTGTAAGAATTTCTGTCTCTTTCACTGTCTTTGTTTCACGGGTTTTGAAGAGTAATTTATTTTTATAATGGGGTTTAGCTGCTTTTCACGGCTGTGTTTATGCCACTTTACACCCCCTTGACTCACTTACAGAGAGATATCAATACATAGGTTTGAAGATTCTTACTAGTCAGATATATTCTTGTGCGGTGAATAGGGTGTGTTGAGTCCAGTTCACTGAGCAAGGAGTAGGTCTTGTCTACTACATATTGGGTTTATGGAACGGTATCTGAGCTAATTTGAAACCCTTGTTTTATGCATCACCCCACCTCACCTTTCCCGTTCAGCAGCCATCGTGTGTTTTCTGAACGTGTGACTCTGTTCTGTTTTGTAATTCAGTTCAAGTGTAGCGGTTTTTACATTCCCTCTATAAGTGATTTCTTATGATAAGTGTCTTTTTCTGTGTGACTTATTTCACTTAGATTCGTCGTACCTAAATCCACTCATCGTGCTGCTACTAGCCTTATGACGTTGATTTCATGGCTGAGTGATATTCCATTGTGCATGAGGACCACAACTTCTTTATCCACTTTTCTCTTTCCTAGGATATTTAAGGTGTAATGAAGTGTGGGTTCTTGTCAACAGAGCAGCCCTAAACTTTGGGGTGCCTGTGTCTTGCTGATTTTTAGTTTTCCCAATTTATACGCCCATGAGTGGAAGTGCCCTATGCTCTCCCAGCTGTGTTTTTTAGATGTTTCAGGACACACCATACGCTTCTCCAGAGTGGCTGTTGGCAATTTACATCCCGCCCATCAGCGTAGCAAGGCTCCCATTTCTCCATGGCCGGTCCTGCATTTCTGGTTTGGACACGTTTTTCCGCATGGCCCTTTTGCCCGCTGGGAAGCCAGACTTCTTTGGAGCGCTGATTTGCCTTTCCAGGTGGCTTGGTTGGCCAAAAAGGGCGTATGCGTTTTTTCCTGAATATATTCAGGAAAAAACGCATACGCCCTTTTTGGCCAAGGGCATCATTGTCCACGTTTTGCCGCTTTTCATGTGCTTTCAAGGCGATTCGAATCTACCTCCTGAAATCTGTTTCCTGCAATTCTGCCTTGCGTTCAAAGCCTCTTCGTTGCCTTCCCTCAATATATTTGTGGACGAGAGTTATCATTTATAACTCTGCAGGTTTGTGAATTGCAGTGCCCCTGAGCTCCATTTTTCCAGTCGCTTTTTTGGGAGCTGGCCGCAAAAGTGCAGGATTGCTTCAGGCCCTCTTCTGGTTCTGGGGGGCAGGCTGAGCTTGTGGTTAATTCTTCTTCCTGATGGGAAAATAGAGTGACCTGTGCCTGTCCCAACCCCTAGAGCTAGTCTCTCATTGGTTCCCCCTCTTCCCGTTCATCCTCAGGACAAATTGCCACCTGTACGGAACAGGAGGTTAAAGGTGCTGATTCTCCAAGGAGGGAGATGGCTAGTAAAGCGGCTGGAATGGCGAACCCGAGCACAAGGAGATGAGAAATGAGGTGCGTTTTAGAAACCTTTCCCGATCACACGGTGTACCATCTTCTGGGTTTCTCATGCATGTTTTCGACGTAGGAAGATGCCCTTGAACCTGGAGATTTGGGACCCATGGGATGGGTACCATGCAGTATTACTTGAAAGGGTCTGCGTTGGCTCATGCAACCTCACCAAACCTCTGAGCCCTAAGAGTGTCCACCCTTATGTCTCAATCAGCTGTGGGTCTAGATATGGTCAATCCAGGTTGCATCACAGCCCCTGAACGAATTTTGTAAGAATTTCTGTCTCTTTCACTGTCTTTGTTTCACGGGTTTTGAAGAGTAATTTATTTTTATAATGGGGTTTAGCTGCTTTTCACGGCTGTGTTTATGCCGCTTTACACCCCCTTGACTCACTTACAGAGAGATATGAATACATAGGTTTGAAGATTCTTACTAGTCAGATATATTCTTGTGCAGTGAATAGGGGGTGTTGAGTCCAGTTCACTGAGCAAGGAGTAGGTCTTGTCTACTACATATTGGGTTTATGGAACGGTATCTGAGCTAATTTGAAACCCTTGTTTTATGCATCACCCCACCTCACCTTTCCCGTTCAGCAGCCATCGTGTGTTTTCTGAACGTGTGACTCTGTTCTGTTTTGTAATTCAGTTCAAGTGTAGCGGTTTTTACATTCCCTCTATAAGTGATTTCTTATGATAAGTGTCTTTTTCTGTGTGACTTATTTCACTTAGATTCGTCGTACCTAAATCCACTCATCGTGCTGCTACTAGCCTTATGACGTTGATTTCATGGCTGAGTGATATTCCATTGTACATGAGGACCACAACTTCTTTATCCACTTTTCTCTTTCCTATGATATTTAAGGTGTAATGAAGTGGGGGTTCTTGTCAACAGAGCAGCCCTAAACTTTGGGGTGCCTGTGTCTTGCTGATTTTTAGTTTTCCCAATTTATACGCCCATGAGTGGAAGTGCCCTATGCTCTCCAAGCTGTGTTTTTTAGATGTTTCAGGACACACCGTACACTTCTACAGAGTGGCTGTTGGCAATTTACATCCCGCCCATCAGCGTAGCAAGGCTCCCATTTTTCCATGGCCGGTCCTGCATTTCTGGTTTGGACACGTTTTTCCGCATGGCCCTTTTGCCCGCTGAGAAGCCAGACTTCTTTGGAGCGCTGACTTGCCTTTCCAGGTGGCTTGGTTGGCCAAAAAGGGCGTATGCGTTTTTTCCTGAATATATTCAGGAAAAAACGCATACGCCCTTTTTGGCCAAGGGCATCATTGTCCACGTTTTGCCGCTTTTCATGTGCTTTCAAGGCGATTCGAATCTACCTCCTGAAATCTGTTTCCTGCAATTCTGCCTTGCTTTCAAAGCCTCTTCGTTGCCTTCCCTCAATATATTTGTGGACGAGAGTTATCATTTAAAACTCTGCAGGTTTGTGAATTGCAGTGCCCCTGAGCTCCATTTTTCCAGTCGCTTTTTTGGGAGCTGGCCGCAAAAGTGCAGGATTGCTTCAGGCCCTCTTCTGGTTCTGGGGGGCAGGCTGAGCTTGTGGTTAATTCTTCTTCCTGATGGGAAAATAGAGTGACCTGTGCCTGTCCCAACCCCTAGAGCTAGTCTCTCATTGGTTCCCCCTCTTCCCGTTCATCCTCAGGACAAATTGCCACCTGTACGGAACAGGAGGTTAAACGTGCTGATTCTCCATGGAGGGAGATGGCTAGTAAAGCGGCTGGAATGGCGAACCCGAGCACAAGGAGATGAGAAATGAGGTGCGTTTTAGAAACCTTTCCCGATCACACGGTGTACCATCTTCTGGGTTTCTCATGCATGTTTTCGACGTAGGAAGATGCCCTTGAACCTGGAGATTTGGGACCCATGGGATGGGTACCATGCAGTATTACTTGAAAGGGTCTGCGTTGGCTCATGCAACCTCACCAAACCTCTGAGCCCCAAGAGTGTCCACCCTTATGTCTCAATCAGCTGTGTGTCTAGATATGGTCAATCCAGGTTGCATCACAGCCCCTGAACGAATTTTGTAAGAATTTCTCTCTCTTTCACTGTCTTTGTTTCACGGGTTTTGAAAAGTAATTTATTTTTATAATGGGGTTTAGCTGCTTTTCACGGCTGTGTTTATGCCGCTTTACACCCCCTTGACTCACTTACAGAGAGATATCAATACATAGGTTTGAAGATTCTTACTAGTCAGATATATTCTTGTGCGGTGAATAGGGGGTGTTGAGTCCAGTTCACTGAGCAAGGAGTAGGTCTTGTCTACTACATATTGGGTTTATGGAACGGTATCTGAGCTAATTTGAAACCCTTGTTTTATGCATCACCCCACCTCACCTTTCCCGTTCAGCAGCCATCGTGTGTTTTCTGAACGTGTGACTCTGTTCTGTTTTGTAATTCAGTTCAAGTGTAGCGGTTTTTACATTCCCTCTATAAGTGATTTCTTATGATAAGTGTCTTTTTCTGTGTGACTTATTTCACTTAGAATCGTCTTACCTAAATCCACTCATCGTGCTGCTACTAGCCTTATGACGATGATTTCATGGCTGAGTGATATTCCATTGTGCATGAGGACCACAACTTCTTTATCCACTTTTCTCTTTCCTAGGATATTTAAGGTGTAATGAAGTGTGGGTTCTTGTCAACAGAGCAGCCCTAAACTTTGGGGTGCCTGTGTCTTGCTGATTTTTAGTTTTCCCAATTTATACGCCCATGAGTGGAAGTGCCCTATGCTCTCCCAGCTGTGTTTTTTAGATGTTTCAGGACACACCATACGCTTCTCCAGAGTGGCTGTTGGCAATTTACATCCCGCCCATCAGCGTAGCAAGGCTCCCATTTCTCCATGGCCGGTCCTGCATTTCTGGTTTGGACACGTTTTTCCGCATGGCCCTTTTGCCCGCTGGGAAGCCAGACTTCTTTGGAGCGCTGATTTGCCTTTCCAGGTGGCTTGGTTGGCCAAAAAGGGCGTATGCGTTTTTTCCTGAATATATTCAGGAAAAAACGCATACGCCCTTTTTGGCCAAGGGCATCATTGTCCACGTTTTGCCGCTTTTCATGTGCTTTCAAGGCGATTCGAATCTACCTCCTGAAATCTGTTTCCTGCAATTCTGCCTTGCGTTCAAAGCCTCTTCGTTGCCTTCCCTCAATATATTTGTGGACGAGAGTTATCATTTATAACTCTGCAGGTTTGTGAATTGCAGTGCCCCTGAGCTCCATTTTTCCAGTCGCTTTTTTGGGAGCTGGCCGCAAAAGTGCAGGATTGCTTCAGGCCCTCTTCTGGTTCTGGGGGGCAGGCTGAGCTTGTGGTTAATTCTTCTTCCTGATGGGAAAATAGAGTGACCTGTGCCTGTCCCAACCCCTAGAGCTAGTCTCTCATTGGTTCCCCCTCTTCCCGTTCATCCTCAGGACAAATTGCCACCTGTACGGAACAGGAGGTTAAAGGTGCTGATTCTCCAAGGAGGGAGATGGCTAGTAAAGCGGCTGGAATGGCGAACCCGAGCACAAGGAGATGAGAAATGAGGTGCGTTTTAGAAACCTTTCCCGATCACACGGTGTACCATCTTCTGGGTTTCTCATGCATGTTTTCGACGTAGGAAGATGCCCTTGAACCTGGAGATTTGGGACCCATGGGATGGGTACCATGCAGTATTACTTGAAAGGGTCTGCGTTGGCTCATGCAACCTCACCAAACCTCTGAGCCCTAAGAGTGTCCACCCTTATGTCTCAATCAGCTGTGGGTCTAGATATGGTCAATCCAGGTTGCATCACAGCCCCTGAACGAATTTTGTAAGAATTTCTGTCTCTTTCACTGTCTTTGTTTCACGGGTTTTGAAGAGTAATTTATTTTTATAATGGGGTTTAGCTGCTTTTCACGGCTGTGTTTATGCCGCTTTACACCCCCTTGACTCACTTACAGAGAGATATGAATACATAGGTTTGAAGATTCTTACTAGTCAGATATATTCTTGTGCAGTGAATAGGGGGTGTTGAGTCCAGTTCACTGAGCAAGGAGTAGGTCTTGTCTACTACATATTGGGTTTATGGAACGGTATCTGAGCTAATTTGAAACCCTTGTTTTATGCATCACCCCACCTCACCTTTCCCGTTCAGCAGCCATCGTGTGTTTTCTGAACGTGTGACTCTGTTCTGTTTTGTAATTCAGTTCAAGTGTAGCGGTTTTTACATTCCCTCTATAAGTGATTTCTTATGATAAGTGTCTTTTTCTGTGTGACTTATTTCACTTAGATTCGTCGTACCTAAATCCACTCATCGTGCTGCTACTAGCCTTATGACGTTGATTTCATGGCTGAGTGATATTCCATTGTACATGAGGACCACAACTTCTTTATCCACTTTTCTCTTTCCTAGGATATTTAAGGTGTAATGAAGTGGGGGTTCTTGTCAACAGAGCAGCCCTAAACTTTGGGGTGCCTGTGTCTTGCTGATTTTTAGTTTTCCCAATTTATACGCCCATGAGTGGAAGTGCCCTATGCTCTCCAAGCTGTGTTTCTTAGATGTTTCAGGACACACCGTACACTTCTCCAGAGTGGCTGTTGGCAATTTACATCCCGCCCATCAGCGTAGCAAGGCTCCCATTTCTCCATGGCCGGTCCTGCATTTCTGGTTTGGACACGTTTTTCCGCATGGCCCTTTTGCCCGCTGGGAAGCCAGACTTCTTTGGAGCGCTGACTTGCCTTTCCAGGTGGCTTGGTTGGCCAAAAAGGGCGTATGCGTTTTTTCCTGAATATATTCAGGAAAAAACGCATACGCCCTTTTTGGCCAAGGGCATCATTGTCCACGTTTTGCCGCTTTTCATGTGCTTTCAAGGCGATTCGAATCTACCTCCTGAAATCTGTTTCCTGCAATTCTGCCTTGCTTTCAAAGCCTCTTCGTTGCCTTCCCTCAATATATTTGTGGACGAGAGTTATCATTTATAACTCTGCAGGTTTGTGAATTGCAGTGCCCTTGAGCTCCATTTTTCCAGTCGCTTTTTTGGGAGCTGGCCGCAAAAGTGCAGGATTGCTTCAGGCCCTCTTCTGGTTCTGGGGGGCAGGCTGAGCTTGTGGTTAATTCTTCTTCCTGATGGGAAAATAGAGTGACCTGTGCCTGTCCCAACCCCTAGAGCTAGTCTCTCATTGGTTCCCCCTCTTCCCGTTCATCCTCAGGACAAATTGCCACCTGTACGGAACAGGAGGTTAAACGTGCTGATTCTCCATGGAGGGAGATGGCTAGTAAAGCGGCTGGAATGGCGAACCCGAGCACAAGGAGATGAGAAATGAGGTGCGTTTTAGAAACCTTTCCCGATCACACGGTGTACCATCTTCTGGGTTTCTCATGCATGTTTTCGACGTAGGAAGATGCCCTTGAACCTGGAGATTTGGGACCCATGGGATGGGTACCATGCAGTATTACTTGAAAGGGTCTGCGTTGGCTCATGCAACCTCACCAAACCTCTGAGCCCCAAGAGTGTCCACCCTTATGTCTCAATCAGCTGTGGGTCTAGATATGGTCAATCCAGGTTGCATCACAGCCCCTGAACGAATTTTGTAAGAATTTCTCTCTCTTTCACTGTCTTTGTTTCACGGGTTTTGAAAAGTAATTTATTTTTATAATGGGGTTTAGCTGCTTTTCACGGCTGTGTTTATGCCGCTTTACACCCCCTTGACTCACTTACAGAGAGATATCAATACATAGGTTTGAAGATTCTTACTAGTCAGATATATTCTTGTGCGGTGAATAGGGGGTGTTGAGTCCAGTTCACTGAGCAAGGCGTAGGTCTTGTCTACTACATATTGGGCTTATGGAACGGTATCTGAGCTCATTTGAAACCCTTGTTTTATGCATCACCCCACCTCACCTTTCCCGTTCAGCAGCCATCGTGTGTTTTCTGAACGTGTGCCTCTGTTCTGTTTTGTAATTCAGTTCAACTGTAGCGGTTTTTACATTCCCTCTATAAGTGATTTCTTATGATAAGTGTCTTTTTCTGTGTGACTTATTTCACTTAGAATCGTCGTACCTAAATCCACTCATCGTGCTGCTACTAGCCTTATGACGATGATTTCATGGCTGAGTGATATTCCATTGTGCATGAGGACCACAACTTCTTTATCCACTTTTCTCTTTCCTAGGATATTTAAGGTGTAATGAAGTGGGGGTTCTTGTCAACAGAGCAGCCCTAAACTTTGGGGTGCCTGTGTCTTGCTGATTTTTAGTTTTCCCAATTTATACGCCCATGAGTGGAAGTGCCCTATGCTCTCCAAGCTGTGTTTTTTAGATGTTTCAGGACACACCGTACGCTTCTCCAGAGTGGCTGTTGGCAATTTACATCCTGCCCATCAGCGTAGCAAGGCTCCCATTTCTCCATGGCCGGTCCTGCATTTCTGGTTTGGACACTTTTTTCCGCATGGCCCTTTTGCCCGCTGGGAAGCCAGACTTCTTTGGAGCGCTGATTTTCCTTTCCAGGTGGCTTGGTTGGCCAAAAAGGGCGTATGCGTTTTTTCCTGAATATATTCAGGAAAAAACGCATACGCCCTTTTTGGCCAAGGGCATCATTGTCCACGTTTTGCCGCTTTTCATGTGCTTTCAAGGCGATTCTAATCTACCTCCTGAAATCTGTTTCCTGCAATTCTGCCTTGCGTTCAAAGCCTCTTCGTTGCCTTCCCTCAATATATTTGTGGACGAGAGTTATCATTTATAACTCTGCAGGTTTGTGAATTGCAGTGCCCCTGAGCTCCATTTTTCCAGTCGCTTTTTTCGGAGCTGGCCGCAAAAGTGCAGGATTGCTTCAGGCCCTCTTCTGGTTCTGGGGGGCAGGCTGAGCTTGTGGTTAATTCTTCTTCCTGATGGGAAAATAGAGTGACCTGTGCCTGTCCCAACCCCTAGAGCTAGTCTCTCATTGGTTCCCCCTCTTCCCGTTCATCCTCAGGACAAATTGCAACCTGTACGGAACAGGAGGTTAAAGGTGCTGATTCTCCAAGGAGGTTGATGGCTAGTAAAGCGGCTGGAATGGCGAACCCGAGCACAAGGAGATGAGAAATGAGGTGCGTTTTAGAAACCTATCCCGATCACACGGTGTACCATCTTCTGGGTTTCTCATGCATGTTTTCGCCGTAGGAAGATGCCCTTGAACCTGGAGATTTGGGACCCATGGGATGGGTACCATGCAGTATTACTTGAAAGGGTCTGCGTTGGCTCATGCAACCTCACCAAACCTCTGAGCCCCAAGAGTGTCCACCCTTATGTCTCAATCAGCTGTGGGTCTAGATATGGTCAATCCAGGTTGCATCACAGCCCCTGAACGAATTTTGTAAGAATTTCTGTCTCTTTCACTGTCTTTGTTTCACGGGTTTTGAAGAGTAATTTATTTTTATAATGGGGTTTAGCTGCTTTTCACGGCTGTGTTTATGCCGCTTTACACCCCCTTGACTCACTTACAGAGAGATATCAATACATAGGTTTGAAGATTCTTACTAGTCAGATATATTCTTGTGCGGTGAATAGGGGGTGTTGAGTCCAGTTCACTGAGCAAGGAGTAGGTCTTGTCTACTACATATTGGGTTTATGGAACGGTATCTGAGCTAATTTGAAACCCTTGTTTTATGCATCACCCCACCTCACCTTTCCCGTTCAGCAGCCATCTTGTGTTTTCTGAACGTGTGACTCTGTTCTGTTTTGTAATTCAGTTCAAGTGTAGCGGTTTTTACATTCCCTCTATAAGTGATTTCTTATGATAAGTGTCTTTTTCTGTGTGACTTATTTCACTTAGATTCGTCGTACCTAAATCCACTCATCGTGCTGCTACTAGCCTTATGACGTTGATTTCATGGCTGAGTGATATTCCATTGTACATGAGGACCACAACTTCTTTATCCACTTTTCTCTTTCCTAGGATATTTAAGGTGTAATGAAGTGGGGGTTCTTGTCAACAGAGCAGCCCTAAACTTTGGGGTCCCTGTGTCTTGCTGATTTTTAGTTTTCCCAATTTATACGCCCATGAGTGGAAGTGCCCTATGCTCTCCAAGCTGTGTTTTTTAGATGTTTCAGGACACACCGTACACTTCTCCAGAGTGGCTGTTGGCAATTTACATCCCGCCCATCAGCGTAGCAAGGCTCCCATTTCTCCATGGCCGGTCCTGCATTTCTGGTTTGGACACGTTTTTC
Organism: Balaenoptera acutorostrata; assembly: GCF_949987535.1. Classification (NCBI taxonomy): domain Eukaryota; kingdom Metazoa; phylum Chordata; class Mammalia; order Artiodactyla; family Balaenopteridae; genus Balaenoptera; species Balaenoptera acutorostrata. The sequence goes on from NW_026645604.1 coordinate 349,923, forward strand.
CGCATGGCCCTTTTGCCCGCTGGGAAGCCAGACTTCTTTGGAGCGCTGACTTGACTTTCCAGGTGGCTTCGTTGGCCAAAAAGGGCGTATGCGTTTTTTCCTGAATATATTCAGGAAAAAACGCATACGCCCTTTTTGGCCAAGGGCATCATTGTCCACGTTTTGCCGCTTTTCATGTGCTTTCAAGGCGATTCGAATCTACCTCCTGAAATCTGTTTCCTGCAATTCTGCCTTGCTTTCAAAGCCTCTTCGTTGCCTTCCCTCAATATATTTGTGGACGAGAGTTATCATTTATAACTCTGCAGGTTTGTGAATTGCAGTGCCCTTGAGCTCCGTTTTTCCAGTCGCTTTTTTGGGAGCTGGCCGCAAAAGCGCAGGATTGCTTCAGGCCCTCTTCTGGTTCTGGGGGGCAGGCTGAGCTTGTGGTTAATTCTTCTTCCTGATGGGAAAATAGAGTGACCTGTGCCTGTCCCAACCCCTAGAGCTAGTCTCTCATTGGTTCCCCCTCTTCCCGTTCATCCTCAGGACAAATTGCCACCTGTACGGAACAGGAGGTTAAACGTGCTGATTCTCCATGGAGGGAGATGGCTAGTAAAGCGGCTGGAATGGCGAACCCGAGCACAAGGAGCTGAGAAATGAGGTGCGTTTTAGAAACCTTTCCCGATCACACGGTGTACCATCTTCTGGGTTTCTCATGCATGTTTTCGACGTAGGAAGATGCCCTTGAACCTGGAGATTTGGGACCCATGGGATGGGTACCATGCAGTATTACTTGAAAGGGTCTGCGTTGGCTCATGCAACCTCACCAAACCTCTGAGCCCCAAGAGTGTCCACCCTTATGTCTCAATCAGCTGTGGGTCTAGATATGGTCAATCCAGGTTGCATCACAGCCCCTGAACGAATTTTGTAAGAATTTCTGTCTCTTTCACTGTCTTTGTTTCACGGGTTTTGAAGAGTAATTTATTTTTATAATGGGGTTTAGCTGCTTTTCACGGCTGTGTTTATGCCGCTTTACACCCCCTTGACTCACTTACAGAGAGATATCAATACATAGGTTTGAAGATTCTTACTAGTCAGATATATTCTTGTGCGGTGAATAGGGGGTGTTGAGTCCAGTTCACTGAGCAAGGAGTAGGTCTTGTCTACTACATATTGGGTTTATGGAACGGTATCTGAGCTAATTTGAAACCCTTGTTTTATGCATCACCCCACCTCACCTTGCCCGTTCAGCAGCCATCGTGTGTTTTCTGAACGTGTGACTCTGTTCTGTTTTGTAATTCAGTTCAAGTGTAGCGGTTTTTACATTCCCTCTATAAGTGATTTCTTATGATAAGTGTCTTTTTCTGTGTGACTTATTTCACTTAGATTCGTCGTACCTAAATCCACTCATCGTGCTGCTACTAGCCTTATGACGTTGATTTCATGGCTGAGTGATATTCCATTGTACATGAGGACCACAACTTCTTTATCCACTTTTCTCTTTCCTAGGATATTTAAGGTGTAATGAAGTGGGGGTTCTTGTCAACAGAGCAGCCCTAAACTTTGGGGTGCCTGTGTCTTGCTGATTTTTAGTTTTCCCAATTTATACGCCCATGAGTGGAAGTGCCCTATGCTCTCCAAGCTGTGTTTTTTAGATGTTTCAGGACACACCGTACACTTCTCCAGAGTGGCTGTTGGCAATTTACATCCCGCCCATCAGCGTAGCAAGGCTCCCATTTCTCCATGGCCGGTCCTGCATTTCTGGTTTGGACACGTTTTTCCGCATGGCCCTTTTGCCCGCTGGGAAGCCAGACTTCTTTGGAGCGCTGACTTGCCTTTCCAGGTGGCTTGGTTGGCCAAAAAGGGCGTATGCGTTTTTTCCTGAATATATTCAGGAAAAAACGCATACGCCCTTTTTGGCCAAGGGCATCATTGTCCACGTTTTGCCGCTTTTCATGTGCTTTCAAGGCGATTCGAATCTACCTCCTGAAATCTGTTTCCTGCAATTCTGCCTTGCGTTCAAAGCCTCTTCGTTGCCTTCCCTCAATATATTTGTGGACGAGAGTTATCATTTATAACTCTGCAGGTTTGTGAATTGCAGTGCCCCTGAGCTCCATTTTTCCAGTCGCTTTTTTGGGAGCTGGCCGCAAAAGTGCAGGATTGCTTCAGGCCCTCTTCTGGTTCTGGGGGGCAGGCTGAGCTTGTGGTTAATTCTTCTTCCTGATGGGAAAATAGAGTGACCTGTGCCTGTCCCAACCCCTAGAGCTAGTCTCTCATTGGTTCCCCCTCTTCCCGTTCATCCTCAGGACAAATTGCAACCTGTACGGAACAGGAGGTTAAAGGTGCTGATTCTCCAAGGAGGTTGATGGCTAGTAAAGCGGCTGGAATGGCGAACCCGAGCACAAGGAGATGAGAAATGAGGTGCGTTTTAGAAACCTATCCCGATCACACGGTGTACCATCTTCTGGGTTTCTCATGCATGTTTTCGACGTAGGAAGATGCCCTTGAACCTGGAGATTTGGGACCCATGGGATGGGTACCATGCAGTATTACTTGAAAGGGTCTGCGTTGGCTCATGCAACCTCACCAAACCTCTGAGCCCCAAGAGTGTCCACCCTTATGTCTCAATCAGCTGTGGGTCTAGATATGGTCAATCCAGGTTGCATCACAGCCCCTGAACGAATTTTGTAAAATTTCTGTCTCTTTCACTGTCTTTGTTTCACGGGTTTTGAAGAGTAATTTATTTTTATAATGGGGTTTAGCTGCTTTTCACGGCTGTGTTTATGCCGCTTTACACCCCCTTGACTCACTTACAGAGAGATATCAATACATAGGTTTGAAGATTCTTACTAGTCAGATATATTCTTGTGCGGTGAATAGGGGGTGTTGAGTCCAGTTCACTGAGCAAGGAGTAGGTCTTGTCTACTACATATTGGGTTTATGGAACGGTATCTGAGCTAATTTGAAACCCTTGTTTTATGCATCACCCCACCTCACCTTTCCCGTTCAGCAGCCATCGTGTGTTTTCTGAACGTGTGACTCTGTTCTGTTTTGTAATTCAGTTCAAGTGTAGCGGTTTTTACATTCCCTCTATAAGTGATTTCTTATGATAAGTGTCTTTTTCTGTGTGACTTATTTCACTTAGATTCGTCGTACCTAAATCCACTCATCGTGCTGCTACTAGCCTTATGACGTTGATTTCATGGCTGAGTGATATTCCATTGTACATGAGGACCACAACTTCTTTATCCACTTTTCTCTTTCCTAGGATATTTAAGGTGTAATGAAGTGGGGGTTCTTGTCAACAGAGCAGCCCTAAACTTTGGGGTCCCTGTGTCTTGCTGATTTTTAGTTTTCCCAATTTATACGCCCATGAGTGGAAGTGCCCTATGCTCTCCAAGCTGTGTTTTTTAGATGTTTCAGGACACACCGTACACTTCTCCAGAGTGGCTGTTGGCAATTTACATCCCGCCCATCAGCGTAGCAAGGCTCCCATTTCTCCATGGCCGGTCCTGCATTTCTGGTTTGGACACGTTTTTCCGCATGGCCCTTTTGCCCGCTGGGAAGCCAGACTTCTTTGGAGCGCTGACTTGCCTTTCCAGGTGGCTTGGTTGGCCAAAAAGGGCGTATGCGTTTTTTCCTGAATATATTCAGGAAAAAACGCATACGCCCTTTTTGGCCAAGGGCATCATTGTCCACGTTTTGCCGCTTTTCATGTGCTTTCAAGGCGATTCGAATCTACCTCCTGAAATCTGTTTCCTGCAATTCTGCCTTGCGTTCAAAGCCTCTTCGTTGCCTTCCCTCAATATATTTGTGGACGAGAGTTATCATTTATAACTCTGCAGGTTTGTGAATTGCAGTGCCCCTGAGCTCCATTTTTCCAGTCGCTTTTTTGGGAGCTGGCCGCAAAAGTGCAGGATTGCTTCAGGCCCTCTTCTGGTTCTGGGGGGCAGGCTGAGCTTGTGGTTAATTCTTCTTCCTGATGGGAAAATAGAGTGACCTGTGCCTGTCCCAACCCCTAGAGCTAGTCTCTCATTGGTTCCCCCTCTTCCCGTTCATCCTCAGGACAAATTGCAACCTGTACGGAACAGGAGGTTAAAGGTGCTGATTCTCCAAGGAGGTTGATGGCTAGTAAAGCGGCTGGAATGGCGAACCCGAGCACAAGGAGATGAGAAATGAGGTGCGTTTTAGAAACCTATCCCGATCACACGGTGTACCATCTTCTGGGTTTCTCATGCATGTTTTCGACGTAGGAAGATGCCCTTGAACCTGGAGATTTGGGACCCATGGGATGGGTACCATGCAGTATTACTTGAAAGGGTCTGCGTTGGCTCATGCAACCTCACCAAACCTCTGAGCCCCAAGAGTGTCCACCCTTATGTCTCAATCAGCTGTGGGTCTAGATATGGTCAATCCAGGTTGCATCACAGCCCCTGAACGAATTTTGTAAGAATTTCTGTCTCTTTCACTGTCTTTGTTTCACGGGTTTTGAAGAGTAATTTATTTTTATAATGGGGTTTAGCTGCTTTTCACGGCTGTGTTTATGCCGCTTTACACCCCCTTGACTCACTTACAGAGAGATATCAATACATAGGTTTGAAGATTCTTACTAGTCAGATATATTCTTGTGCGGTGAATAGGGGGTGTTGAGTCCAGTTCACTGAGCAAGGAGTAGGTCTTGTCTACTACATATTGGGTTTATGGAACGGTATCTGAGCTAATTTGAAACCCTTGTTTTATGCATCACCCCACCTCACCTTTCCCGTTCAGCAGCCATCGTGTGTTTTCTGAACGTGTGACTCTGTTCTGTTTTGTAATTCAGTTCAAGTGTAGCGGTTTTTACATTCCCTCTATAAGTGATTTCTTATGATAAGTGTCTTTTTCTGTGTGACTTATTTCACTTAGATTCGTCGTACCTAAATCCACTCATCGTGCTGCTACTAGCCTTATGACGTTGATTTCATGGCTGAGTGATATTCCATTGTACATGAGGACCACAACTTCTTTATCCACTTTTCTCTTTCCTAGGATATTTAAGGTGTAATGAAGTGGGGGTTCTTGTCAACAGAGCAGCCCTAAACTTTGGGGTCCCTGTGTCTTGCTGATTTTTAGTTTTCCCAATTTATACGCCCATGAGTGGAAGTGCCCTATGCTCTCCAAGCTGTGTTTTTTAGATGTTTCAGGACACACCGTACACTTCTCCAGAGTGGCTGTTGGCAATTTACATCCCGCCCATCAGCGTAGCAAGGCTCCCATTTCTCCATGGCCGGTCCTGCATTTCTGGTTTGGACACGTTTTTCCGCATGGCCCTTTTGCCCGCTGGGAAGCCAGACTTCTTTGGAGCGCTGACTTGCCTTTCCAGGTGGCTTGGTTGGCCAAAAAGGGCGTATGCGTTTTTTCCTGAATATATTCAGGAAAAAACGCATACGCCCTTTTTGGCCAAGGGCATCATTGTCCACGTTTTGCCGCTTTTCATGTGCTTTCAAGGCGATTCGAATCTACCTCCTGAAATCTGTTTCCTGCAATTCTGCCTTGCGTTCAAAGCCTCTTCGTTGCCTTCCCTCAATATATTTGTGGACGAGAGTTATCATTTATAACTCTGCAGGTTTGTGAATTGCAGTGCCCCTGAGCTCCATTTTTCCAGTCGCTTTTTTGGGAGCTGGCCGCAAAAGTGCAGGATTGCTTCAGGCCCTCTTCTGGTTCTGGGGGGCAGGCTGAGCTTGTGGTTAATTCTTCTTCCTGATGGGAAAATAGAGTGACCTGTGCCTGTCCCAACCCCTAGAGCTAGTCTCTCATTGGTTCCCCCTCTTCCCGTTCATCCTCAGGACAAATTGCAACCTGTACGGAACAGGAGGTTAAAGGTGCTGATTCTCCAAGGAGGTTGATGGCTAGTAAAGCGGCTGGAATGGCGAACCCGAGCACAAGGAGATGAGAAATGAGGTGCGTTTTAGAAACCTATCCCGATCACACGGTGTACCATCTTCTGGGTTTCTCATGCATGTTTTCGACGTAGGAAGATGCCCTTGAACCTGGAGATTTGGGACCCATGGGATGGGTACCATGCAGTATTACTTGAAAGGGTCTGCGTTGGCTCATGCAACCTCACCAAACCTCTGAGCCCCAAGAGTGTCCACCCTTATGTCTCAATCAGCTGTGGGTCTAGATATGGTCAATCCAGGTTGCATCACAGCCCCTGAACGAATTTTGTAAAATTTCTGTCTCTTTCACTGTCTTTGTTTCACGGGTTTTGAAGAGTAATTTATTTTTATAATGGGGTTTAGCTGCTTTTCACGGCTGTGTTTATGCCGCTTTACACCCCCTTGACTCACTTACAGAGAGATATCAATACATAGGTTTGAAGATTCTTACTAGTCAGATATATTCTTGTGCGGTGAATAGGGGGTGTTGAGTCCAGTTCACTGAGCAAGGAGTAGGTCTTGTCTACTACATATTGGGTTTATGGAACGGTATCTGAGCTAATTTGAAACCCTTGTTTTATGCATCACCCCACCTCACCTTTCCCGTTCAGCAGCCATCGTGTGTTTTCTGAACGTGTGACTCTGTTCTGTTTTGTAATTCAGTTCAAGTGTAGCGGTTTTTACATTCCCTCTATAAGTGATTTCTTATGATAAGTGTCTTTTTCTGTGTGACTTATTTCACTTAGATTCGTCGTACCTAAATCCACTCATCGTGCTGCTACTAGCCTTATGACGTTGATTTCATGGCTGAGTGATATTCCATTGTACATGAGGACCACAACTTCTTTATCCACTTTTCTCTTTCCTAGGATATTTAAGGTGTAATGAAGTGGGGGTTCTTGTCAACAGAGCAGCCCTAAACTTTGGGGTCCCTGTGTCTTGCTGATTTTTAGTTTTCCCAATTTATACGCCCATGAGTGGAAGTGCCCTATGCTCTCCAAGCTGTGTTTTTTAGATGTTTCAGGACACACCGTACACTTCTCCAGAGTGGCTGTTGGCAATTTACATCCCGCCCATCAGCGTAGCAAGGCTCCCATTTCTCCATGGCCGGTCCTGCATTTCTGGTTTGGACACGTTTTTCCGCATGGCCCTTTTGCCCGCTGGGAAGCCAGTCTTCTTTGGAGCGCTGACTTGCCTTTCCAGGTGGCTTGGTTGGCCAAAAAGGGCGTATGCGTTTTTTCCTGAATATATTCAGGAAAAAACGCATACGCCCTTTTTGGCCAAGGGCATCATTGTCCAGGTTTTGCCGCTTTTCATGTGCTTTCAAGGCGATTCGAATCTACCTCCTGAAATCTGTTTCCTGCAATTCTGCCTTGCTTTCAAAGCCTCTTCGTTGCCTTCCCTCAATATATTTGTGGACGAGAGTTATCATTTATAACTCTGCAGGTTTGTGAATTGCAGTGCCCTTGAGCTCCATTTTTCCAGTCGCTTTTTTGGGAGCTGGCCGCATAAGCGCAGGATTGCTTCAGGCCCTCTTCTGGTTCTGGGGGGCAGGCTGAGCTTGTGGTTAATTCTTCTTCCTGATGGGAAAATAGAGTGACCTGTGCCTGTCCCAACCCCTAGAGCTAGTCTCTCATTGGTTCCCCCTCTTCCCGTTCATCCTCAGGACAAATTGCCACCTGTACGGAACAGGAGGTTAAACGTGCTGATTCTCCATGGAGGGAGATGGCTAGTAAAGCGGCTGGAATGGCGAACCCGAGCACAAGGAGATGAGAAATGAGGTGCGTTTTAGAAACCTTTCCCGATCACACGGTGTACCATCTTCTGGGTTTCTCATGCATGTTTTCGACGTAGGAAGATGCCCTTGAACCTGGAGATTTGGGACCCATGGGATGGGTACCATGCAGTATTACTTGAAAGGGTCTGCGTTGGCTCATGCAACCTCACCAAACCTCTGAGCCCCAAGAGTGTCCACCCTTATGTCTCAATCAGCTGTGGGTCTAGATATGGTCAATCCAGGTTGCATCACAGCCCCTGAACGAATTTTGTAAGAATTTCTGTCTCTTTCACTGTCTTTGTTTCACGGGTTTTGAAGAGTAATTTATTTTTATAATGGGGTTTAGCTGCTTTTCACGGCTGTGTTTATGCCGCTTTACACCCCCTTGACTCACTTACAGAGAGATATCAATACATAGGTTTGAAGATTCTTACTAGTCAGATATATTCTTGTGCGGTGAATAGGGGGTGTTGAGTCCAGTTCACTGAGCAAGGAGTAGGTCTTGTCTACTACATATTGGGTTTATGGAACGGTATCTGAGCTAATTTGAAACCCTTGTTTTATGCATCACCCCACCTCACCTTGCCCGTTCAGCAGCCATCGTGTGTTTTCTGAACGTGTGACTCTGTTCTGTTTTGTAATTCAGTTCAAGTGTAGCGGTTTTTACATTCCCTCTATAAGTGATTTCTTATGATAAGTGTCTTTTTCTGTGTGACTTATTTCACTTAGATTCGTCGTACCTAAATCCACTCATCGTGCTGCTACTAGCCTTATGACGTTGATTTCATGGCTGAGTGATATTCCATTGTACATGAGGACCACAACTTCTTTATCCACTTTTCTCTTTCCTAGGATATTTAAGGTGTAATGAAGTGGGGGTTCTTGTCAACAGAGCAGCCCTAAACTTTGGGGTGCCTGTGTCTTGCTGATTTTTAGTTTTCCCAATTTATACGCCCATGAGTGGAAGTGCCCTATGCTCTCCAAGCTGTGTTTTTTAGATGTTTCAGGACACACCGTACACTTCTCCAGAGTGGCTGTTGGCAATTTACATCCCGCCCATCAGCGTAGCAAGGCTCCCATTTCTCCATGGCCGGTCCTGCATTTCTGGTTTGGACACGTTTTTCCGCATGGCCCTTTTGCCCGCTGGGAAGCCAGACTTCTTTGGAGCGCTGACTTGTCTTTCCAGGTGGCTTGGTTGGCCAAAAAGGGCGTATGCGTTTTTTCCTGAATATATTCAGGAAAAAACGCATACGCCCTTTTTGGCCAAGGGCATCATTGTCCACGTTTTGCCGCTTTTCATGTGCTTTCAAGGCGATTCGAATCTACCTCCTGAAATCTGTTTCCTGCAATTCTGCCTTGCGTTCAAAGCCTCTTCGTTGCCTTCCCTCAATATATTTGTGGACGAGAGTTATCATTTAAAACTCTGCAGGTTTGTGAATTGCAGTGCCCCTGAGCTCCATTTTTCCAGTCGCTTTTTTGGGAGCTGGCCGCAAAAGTGCAGGATTGCTTCAGGCCCTCTTCTGGTTCTGGGGGGCAGGCTGAGCTTGTGGTTAATTCTTCTTCCTGATGGGAAAATAGAGTGACCTGTGCCTGTCCCAACCCCTAGAGCTAGTCTCTCATTGGTTCCCCCTCTTCCCGTTCATCCTCAGGACAAATTGCAACCTGTACGGAACAGGAGGTTAAAGGTGCTGATTCTCCAAGGAGGTTGATGGCTAGTAAAGCGGCTGGAATGGCGAACCCGAGCACAAGGAGATGAGAAATGAGGTGCGTTTTAGAAACCTATCCCGATCACACGGTGTACCATCTTCTGGGTTTCTCATGCATGTTTTCGACGTAGGAAGATGCCCTTGAACCTGGAGATTTGGGACCCATGGGATGGGTACCATGCAGTATTACTTGAAAGGGTCTGCGTTGGCTCATGCAACCTCACCAAACCTCTGAGCCCCAAGAGTGTCCACCCTTATGTCTCAATCAGCTGTGGGTCTAGATATGGTCAATCCAGGTTGCATCACAGCCCCTGAACGAATTTTGTAAAATTTCTGTCTCTTTCACTGTCTTTGTTTCACGGGTTTTGAAGAGTAATTTATTTTTATAATGGGGTTTAGCTGCTTTTCACGGCTGTGTTTATGCCGCTTTACACCCCCTTGACTCACTTACAGAGAGATATCAATACATAGGTTTGAAGATTCTTACTAGTCAGATATATTCTTGTGCGGTGAATAGGGGGTGTTGAGTCCAGTTCACTGAGCAAGGAGTAGGTCTTGTCTACTACATATTGGGTTTATGGAACGGTATCTGAGCTAATTTGAAACCCTTGTTTTATGCATCACCCCACCTCACCTTTCCCGTTCAGCAGCCATCGTGTGTTTTCTGAACGTGTGACTCTGTTCTGTTTTGTAATTCAGTTCAAGTGTAGCGGTTTTTACATTCCCTCTATAAGTGATTTCTTATGATAAGTGTCTTTTTCTGTGTGACTTATTTCACTTAGATTCGTCGTACCTAAATCCACTCATCGTGCTGCTACTAGCCTTATGACGTTGATTTCATGGCTGAGTGATATTCCATTGTACATGAGGACCACAACTTCTTTATCCACTTTTCTCTTTCCTAGGATATTTAAGGTGTAATGAAGTGGGGGTTCTTGTCAACAGAGCAGCCCTAAACTTTGGGGTCCCTGTGTCTTGCTGATTTTTAGTTTTCCCAATTTATACGCCCATGAGTGGAAGTGCCCTATGCTCTCCAAGCTGTGTTTTTTAGATGTTTCAGGACACACCGTACACTTCTCCAGAGTGGCTGTTGGCAATTTACATCCCGCCCATCAGCGTAGCAAGGCTCCCATTTCTCCATGGCCGGTCCTGCATTTCTGGTTTGGACACGTTTTTCCGCATGGCCCTTTTGCCCGCTGGGAAGCCAGACTTCTTTGGAGCGCTGACTTGCCTTTCCAGGTGGCTTGGTTGGCCAAAAAGGGCGTATGCGTTTTTTCCTGAATATATTCAGGAAAAAACGCATACGCCCTTTTTGGCCAAGGGCATCATTGTCCAGGTTTTGCCGCTTTTCATGTGCTTTCAAGGCGATTCGAATCTACCTCCTGAAATCTGTTTCCTGCAATTCTGCCTTGCTTTCAAAGCCTCTTCGTTGCCTTCCCTCAATATATTTGTGGACGAGAGTTATCATTTATAACTCTGCAGGTTTGTGAATTGCAGTGCCCTTGAGCTCCATTTTTCCAGTCGCTTTTTTGGGAGCTGGCCGCAAAAGCGCAGGATTGCTTCAGGCCCTCTTCTGGTTCTGGGGGGCAGGCTGAGCTTGTGGTTAATTCTTCTTCCTGATGGGAAAATAGAGTGACCTGTGCCTGTCCCAACCCCTAGAGCTAGTCTCTCATTGGTTCCCCCTCTTCCCGTTCATCCTCAGGACAAATTGCCACCTGTACGGAACAGGAGGTTAAACGTGCTGATTCTCCATGGAGGGAGATGGCTAGTAAAGCGGCTGGAATGGCGAACCCGAGCACAAGGAGATGAGAAATGAGGTGCGTTTTAGAAACCTTTCCCGATCACACGGTGTACCATCTTCTGAGTTTCTCATGCATGTTTTCGACGTAGGAAGATGCCCTTGAACCTGGAGATTTGGGACCCATGGGATGGGTACCATGCAGTATTACTTGAAAGGGTCTGCGTTGGCTCATGCAACCTCACCAAACCTCTGAGCCCCAAGAGTGTCCACCCTTATGTCTCAATCAGCTGTGGGTCTAGATATGGTCAATCCAGGTTGCATCACAGCCCCTGAACGAATTTTGTAAGAATTTCTGTCTCTTTCACTGTCTTTGTTTCACGGGTTTTGAAGAGTAATTTATTTTTATAATGGGGTTTAGCTGCTTTTCACGGCTGTGTTTATGCCGCTTTACACCCCCTTGACTCACTTACAGAGAGATATCAATACATAGGTTTGAAGATTCTTACTAGTCAGATATATTCTTGTGCGGTGAATAGGGGGTGTTGAGTCCAGTTCACTGAGCAAGGAGTAGGTCTTGTCTACTACATATTGGGTTTATGGAACGGTATCTGAGCTAATTTGAAACCCTTGTTTTATGCATCACCCCACCTCACCTTGCCCGTTCAGCAGCCATCGTGTGTTTTCTGAACGTGTGACTCTGTTCTGTTTTGTAATTCAGTTCAAGTGTAGCGGTTTTTACATTCCCTCTATAAGTGATTTCTTATGATAAGTGTCTTTTTCTGTGTGACTTATTTCACTTAGATTCGTCGTACCTAAATCCACTCATCGTGCTGCTACTAGCCTTATGACGTTGATTTCATGGCTGAGTGATATTCCATTGTACATGAGGACCACAACTTCTTTATCCACTTTTCTCTTTCCTAGGATATTTAAGGTGTAATGAAGTGGGGGTTCTTGTCAACAGAGCAGCCCTAAACTTTGGGGTGCCTGTGTCTTGCTGATTTTTAGTTTTCCCAATTTATACGCCCATGAGTGGAAGTGCCCTATGCTCTCCAAGCTGTGTTTTTTAGATGTTTCAGGACACACCGTACACTTCTCCAGAGTGGCTGTTGGCAATTTACATCCCGCCCATCAGCGTAGCAAGGCTCCCATTTCTCCATGGCCGGTCCTGCATTTCTGGTTTGGACACGTTTTTCCGCATGGCCCTTTTGCCCGCTGGGAAGCCAGACTTCTTTGGAGCGCTGACTTGCCTTTCCAGGTGGCTTGGTTGGCCAAAAAGGGCGTATGCGTTTTTTCCTGAATATATTCAGGAAAAAACGCATACGCCCTTTTTGGCCAAGGGCATCATTGTCCACGTTTTGCCGCTTTTCATGTGCTTTCAAGGCGATTCGAATCTACCTCCTGAAATCTGTTTCCTGCAATTCTGCCTTGCTTTCAAAGCCTCTTCGTTGCCTTCCCTCAATATATTTGTGGACGAGAGTTATCATTTATAACTCTGCAGGTTTGTGAATTGCAGTGCCCCTGAGCTCCATTTTTCCAGTCGCTTTTTTGGGAGCTGGCCGCAAAAGTGCAGGATTGCTTCAGGCCCTCTTCTGGTTCTGGGGGGCAGGCTGAGCTTGTGGTTAATTCTTCTTCCTGATGGGAAAATAGAGTGACCTGTGCCTGTCCCAACCCCTAGAGCTAGTCTCTCATTGGTTCCCCCTCTTCCCGTTCATCCTCAGGACAAATTGCAACCTGTACGGAACAGGAGGTTAAAGGTGCTGATTCTCCAAGGAGGTTGATGGCTAGTAAAGCGGCTGGAATGGCGAACCCGAGCACAAGGAGCTGAGAAATGAGGTGCGTTTTAGAAACCTATCCCGATCACACGGTGTACCATCTTCTGGGTTTCTCATGCATGTTTTCGACGTAGGAAGATGCCCTTGAACCTGGAGATTTGGGACCCATGGGATGGGTACCATGCAGTATTACTTGAAAGGGTCTGCGTTGGCTCATGCAACCTCACCAAACCTCTGAGCCCCAAGAGTGTCCACCCTTATGTCTCAATCAGCTGTGGGTCTAGATATGGTCAATCCAGGTTGCATCACAGCCCCTGAACGAATTTTGTAAAATTTCTGTCTCTTTCACTGTCTTTGTTTCACGGGTTTTGAAGAGTAATTTATTTTTATAATGGGGTTTAGCTGCTTTTCACGGCTGTGTTTATGCCGCTTTACACCCCCTTGACTCACTTACAGAGAGATATCAATACATAGGTTTGAAGATTCTTACTAGTCAGATATATTCTTGTGCGGTGAATAGGGGGTGTTGAGTCCAGTTCACTGAGCAAGGAGTAGGTCTTGTCTACTACATATTGGGTTTATGGAACGGTATCTGAGCTAATTTGAAACCCTTGTTTTATGCATCACCCCACCTCACCTTTCCCGTTCAGCAGCCATCGTGTGTTTTCTGAACGTGTGACTCTGTTCTGTTTTGTAATTCAGTTCAAGTGTAGCGGTTTTTACATTCCCTCTATAAGTGATTTCTTATGATAAGTGTCTTTTTCTGTGTGACTTATTTCACTTAGATTCGTCGTACCTAAATCCACTCATCGTGCTGCTACTAGCCTTATGACGTTGATTTCATGACTGAGTGATATTCCATTGTACATGAGGACCACAACTTCTTTATCCACTTTTCTCTTTCCTAGGATATTTAAGGTGTAATGAAGTGGGGGTTCTTGTCAACAGAGCAGCCCTAAACTTTGGGGTCCCTGTGTCTTGCTGATTTTTAGTTTTCCCAATTTATACGCCCATGAGTGGAAGTGCCCTATGCTCTCCAAGCTGTGTTTTTTAGATGTTTCAGAACACACCGTACACTTCTCCAGAGTGGCTGTTGGCAATTTACATCCCGCCCATCAGCGTAGCAAGGCTCCCATTTCTCCATGGCCGGTCCTGCATTTCTGGTTTGGACACGTTTTTCCGCATGGCCCTTTTGCCCGCTGGGAAGCCAGACTTCTTTGGAGCGCTGACTTGCCTTTCCAGGTGGCTTGGTTGGCCAAAAAGGGCGTATGCGTTTTTTCCTGAATATATTCAGGAAAAAACGCATATGCCCTTTTTGGCCAAGGGCATCATTGTCCAGGTTTTGCCGCTTTTCATGTGCTTTCAAGACGATTCGAATCTACCTCCTGAAATCTGTTTCCTGCAATTCTGCCTTGCTTTCAAAGCCTCTTCGTTGCCTTCCCTCAATATATTTGTGGACGAGAGTTATCATTTATAACTCTGCAGGTTTGTGAATTGCAGTGCCCCTGAGCTCCATTTTTCCAGTCGCTTTTTTGGGAGCTGGCCGCAAAAGTGCAGGATTGCTTCAGGCCCTCTTCTGGTTCTTGGGGGCAGGTTGAGCTTGTGGTTAATTCTTCTTCCTGATGGGAAAATAGAGTGACCTGTGCCTGTCCCAACCCCTAGAGCTAGTCTCTCATTGGTTCCCCCTCTTCCCGTTCATCCTCAGGACAAATTGCCACCTGTACGGAACAGGAGGTTAAAGGTGCTGATTCTCCATGGAGGGAGATGGCTAGTAAAGCGGCTGGAATGGCGAACCCGAGCACAAGGAGATGAGAAATGAGGTGCGTTTTAGAAACCTTTCCCGATCACACGGTGTACCATCTTCTGGGTTTCTCATGCATGTTTTCGACGTAGGAAGATGCCCTTGAACCTGGAGATTTGGGACCCATGGGATGGGTACCATGCAGTATTACTTGAAAGGGTCTGCGTTGGCTCATGCAACCTCACCAAACCTCTGAGCCCCAAGAGTGTCCACCCTTATGTCTCAATCAGCTGTGGGTCTAGATATGGTCAATCCAGGTTGCATCACAGCCCCTGAACGAATTTTGTAAGAATTTCTCTCTCTTTCACTGTCTTTGTTTCACGGGTTTTGAAAAGTAATTTATTTTTATAATGGGGTTTAGCTGCCTTTCACGGCTGTGTTTATGCCGCTTTACACCCCCTTGACTCACTTACAGAGAGATATCAATACATAGGTTTGAAGATTCTTACTAGTCAGATATATTCTTGTGCGGTGAATAGGGGGTGTTGAGTCCAGTTCACTGAGCAAGGAGTAGGTCTTGTCTACTACATATTGGGTTTATGGAACGGTATCTGAGCTAATTTGAAACCCTTGTTTTATGCATCACCCAACCACACCTTTCCCGTTCAGCAGCCATTGTGTGTTTTCTGAACGTGTGACTCTGTTCTGTTTTGCAATTGAGTTCAAGTGTAGTGGTTTTTACATTCCCTCTATAAGTGATTTCTTATGATAAGTGTCTTTTTCTGTGTGACTTATTTCACTTAGAATCGTCGTACCTAAATCCACTCATCGTGCTGCTACTAGCCTTATGACGTTGATTTCATGGCTGAGTGATATTCCATTGTACATGAGGACCACAACTTCTTTAACCACTTTTCTCTTTCCTAGGATATTTAAGGTGTAATGAAGTGGGGGTTCTTGTCAACAGAGCAGCCCTAAACTTTGGGGTGCCTGTGTCTTGCTGATTTTTAGTTTTCCCAATTTATACGCCCATGAGTGGAAGTGCCCTATGCTCTCCAAGCTGTGTTTTTTAGATGTTTCAGGACACACCGTACACTTCTCCAGAGTGGCTGTTGGCAATTTACATCCCGCCCATCAGCGTAGCAAGGCTCCCATTTCTCCATGGCCGGTCCTGCATTTCTGGTTTGGACACGTTTTTCCGCATGGCCCTTTTGCCCGCTGGGAAGCCAGACTTCTTTGGAGCGCTGATTTGCCTTTCCAGGTGGCTTGGTTGGCCAAAAAGGGCGTATGCGTTTTTTCCTGAATATATTCAGGAAAAAACGCATACGCCCTTTTTGACCAAGGGCATCATTGTCCACGTTTTGCCGCTTTTCATGTGCTTTCAAGGTGATTCAAATCTACCTCCTGAAATCTGTTTCCTGCAATTCTGCCTTGCGTTCAAAGCCTCTTCGTTGCCTTCCCTCAATATATTTGTGGACGAGAGTTATCATTTATAACTCTGCAGGTTTGTGAATTGCAGTGCCCCTGAGCTCCATTTTTCCAGTCGCTTTTTTGGGAGCTGGCCGCAAAAGTGCAGGATTGCTTCAGGCCCTCTTCTGGTTCTGGGGGGCAGGCTGAGCTTGTGGTTAATTCTTCTTCCTGATGGGAAAATAGAGTGACCTGTGCCTGTCCCAACCCCTAGAGCTAGTCTCTCATTGGTTCCCCCTCTTCCCATTCATCCTCAGGACAAATTGCCACCTGTACGGAACAGGAGGTTAAACGTGCTGATTCTCCATGGAGGGAGATGGCTAGTAAAGCGGCTGGAATGGCGAACCCGAGCACAAGGAGATGAGAAATGAGGTGCGTTTTAGAAACCTTTCCCGATCACACGGTGTACCATCTTCTGGGTTTCTCATGCATGTTTTCGACGTAGGAAGATGCCCTTGAACCTGGAGATTTGGGACCCATGGGATGGGTACCATGCAGTATTACTTGAAAGGGTCTGCGTTGGCTCATGCAACCTCACCAAACCTCTGAGCCCCAAGAGTGTCCACCCTTATGTCTCAATCAGCTGTGGGTCTAGATATGGTCAATCCAGGTTGCATCACAGCCCCTGAACGAATTTTGTAAGAATTTCTGTCTCTTTCACTGTCTTTGTTTCACGGGTTTTGAAGAGTAATTTATTTTTATAATGGGGTTTAGCTGCTTTTCACGGCTGTGTTTATGCCGCTTTACACCCCCTTGACTCACTTACAGAGAGATATCAATACATAGGTTTGAAGATTCTTACTAGTCAGATATATTCTTGTGCGGTGAATAGGGGGTGTTGAGTCCAGTTCACTGAGCAAGGAGTAGGTCTTGTCTACTACATATTGGGTTTATGGAACGGTATCTGAGCTAATTTGAAACCCTTGTTTTATGCATCACCCCACCTCACCTTTCCCGTTCAGCAGCCATCGTTTGTTTTCTGAACGTGTGACTCTGTTCTGTTTTGTAATTCAGTTCAAGTGTAGCGGTTTTTACATTCCCTCTATAAGTGATTTCTTATGATAAGTGTCTTTTTCTGTGTGACTTATTTCACTTAGATTCGTCGTACCTAAATCCACTCATCGTGCTGCTACTAGCCTTATGACGTTGATTTCATGGCTGAGTGATATTCCATTGTACATGAGGACCACAACTTCTTTAACCACTTTTCTCTTTCCTAGGATATTTAAGGTGTAATGAAGTGGGGGTTCTTGTCAACACAGCAGCCCTAAACTTTGGGGTGCCTGTGTCTTGCTGATTTTTAGTTTTCCCAATTTATACGCCCATGAGTGGAAGTGCCCTATGCTCTCCAAGCTGTGTTTTTTAGATGTTTCAGGACACACCGTACACTTCTCCAGAGTGGCTGTTGGCAATTTACATCCCGCCCATCACCGTAGCAAGGCTCCCATTTCTCCATGGCCGGTCCTGCATTTCTGGTTTGGACACGTTTTTCTGCATGGCCCTTTTGCCCGCTGGGAAGCCAGACTTCTTTGGAGCGCTGATTTGCCTTTCCAGGTGGCTTGGTTGGCCAAAAAGGGCGTATGCGTTTTTTCCTGAATATATTCAGGAAAAAACGCATACGCCCTTTTTGGCCAAGGGCATCATTGTCCAAGTTTTGCCGCTTTTCATGTGCTTTCAAGGTGATTCGAATCTACCTCCTGAAATCTGTTTCCTGCAATTCTGCCTTGCTTTCAAAGCCTCTTCGTTGCCTTCCCTCAATATATTTGTGGACGAGAGTTATCATTTATAACTCTGCAGGTTTGTGAATTGCAGTGCCCCTGAGCTCCATTTTTCCAGTCGCTTTTTTGGGAGCTGGCCTCAAAAGTGCAGGATTGCTTCAGGCCCTCTTCTGGTTCTGGGGGGCAGGCTGAGCTTGTGGTTAATTCTTCTTCCTGATGGGAAAATAGAGTGACCTGTGCCTGTCCCAACCCCTAGAGCTAGTCTCTCATTGATTCCCCCTCTTCCCGTTCATCCTCAGGACAAATTGCCACCTGTACGGAACAGGAGGTTAAAGGTGCTGATTCTCCATGGAGGGAGATGGCTAGTAAAGCGGCTGGAATGGCGAACCCGAGCACAAGGAGATGAGAAATGAGGTGCGTTTTAGAAACCTTTCCCGATCACACGGTGTACCATCTTCTGGGTTTCTCATGCATGTTTTCGACGTAGGAAGATGCCCTTGAACCTGGAGATTTGGGACCCATGGGATGGGTACCATGCAGTATTACTTGAAAGGGTCTGCGTTGGCTCATGCAACCTCACCAAACCTCTGAGCCCCAAGAGTGTCCACCCTTATGTCTCAATCAGCTGTGGGTCTAGATATGGTCAATCCAGGTTGCATCACAGCCCCTGAACGAATTTTGTAAGAATTTCTGTCTCTTTCACTGTCTTTGTTTCACGGGTTTTGAAAAGTAATTTATTTTTATAATGGGGTTTAGCTGCTTTTCACGGCTGTGTTTATGCCGCTTTACACCCCCTTGACTCACTTACAGAGAGATATCAATACATAGGTTTGAAGATTCTTACTAGTCAGATATATTCTTGTGCTGTGAATAGGGGGTGTTGAGTCCAGTTCACTGAGCAAGGAGTAGGTCTTGTCTACTACATATTGGGTTTATGGAACGGTATCTGAGCTAATTTGAAACCCTTGTTTTATGCATCACCCCACCTCACCTTTCCCGTTGAGCAGCCATCGTGTGTTTTCTGAACGTGTGACTCTGTTCTGTTTTGTAATTCAGTTCAAGTGTAGCGGTTTTTACATTCCCTCTATAAGTGATTTCTTATGATAAGTGTCTTTTTCTGTGTGACTTATTTCACTTAGAATCGTCGTACCTAAATCCACTCATCGTGCTGCTACTAGCCTTATGACGTTGATTTCATGGCTGAGTGATATTCCATTGTACATGAGGACCACAACTTCTTTAACCACTTTTCTCTTTCCTAGGATATTTAAGGTGTAATGAAGTGGGGGTTCTTGTCAACAGAGCAGCCCTAAACTTTGGGGTGCCTGTGTCTTGCTGATTTTTAGTTTTCCCAATTTATACGCCCATGAGTGGAAGTGCCCTATGCTCTCCAAGCTGTGTTTTTTAGATGTTTCAGGACACACCGTACACTTCTCCAGAGTGGCTGTTGGCAATTTACATCCCGCCCATCAGCGTAGCAAGGCTCCCATTTCTCCATGGCCGGTCCTGCATTTCTGGTTTGGACACGTTTTTCCGCATGGCCCTTTTGCCCGCTGGGAAGCCAGACTTCTTTGGAGCGCTGATTTGCCTTTCCAGGTGGCTTGGTTGGCCAAAAAGGGCGTATGCGTTTTTTCCTGAATATATTCAGGAAAAAACGCATACGCCCTTTTTGACCAAGGGCATCATTGTCCACGTTTTGCCGCTTTTCATGTGCTTTCAAGGTGATTCAAATCTACCTCCTGAAATCTGTTTCCTGCAATTGTGCCTTGCTTTCAAAGCCTCTTCGTTGCCTTCCCTCAATATATTTGTGGACGAGAGTTATCATTTATAACTCTGCAGGTTTGTGAATTGCAGTGCCCCTGAGCTCCATTTTTCCAGTCGCTTTTTTGGGAGCTGGCCGCAAAAGTGCAGGATTGCTTCAGGCCCTCTTCTGGTTCTGGGGGGCAGGCTGAGCTTGTGGTTAATTCTTCTTCCTGATGGGAAAATAGAGTGACCTGTGCCTGTCCCAACCCCTAGAGCTAGTCTCTCATTGGTTCCCCCTCTTCCCGTTCATCCTCAGGACAAATTGCCACCTATACGGAACAGGAGGTTAAACGTGCTGATTCTCCATGGAGGGAGATGGCTAGTAAAGCGGCTGGAATGGCGAACCCGAGCACAAGGAGATGAGAAATGAGGTGCGTTTTAGAAACCTTTCCCGATCACACGGTGTACCATCTTCTGGGTTTCTCATGCATGTTTTCGACGTAGGAAGATGCCCTTGAACCTGGAGATTTGGGACCCATGGGATGGGTACCATGCAGTATTACTTGAAAGGGTCTGCGTTGGCTCATGCAACCTCACCAAACCTCTGAGCCCCAAGAGTGTCCACCCTTATGTCTCAATCAGCTGTGGGTCTAGATATGGTCAATCCAGGTTGCATCACAGCCCCTGAATGAATTTTGTAAGAATTTCTCTCTCTTTCACTGTCTTTGTTTCACGGGTTTTGAAAAGTAATTTATTTTTATAATGGGGTTTAGCTGCTTTTCACGGCTGTGTTTATGCCGCTTTACACCCCCTTGACTCACTTACAGAGAGATATCAATACATAGGTTTGAAGATTCTTACTAGTCAGATATATTCTTGTGCGGTGAATAGGGGGTGTTGAGTCCAGTTCACTGAGCAAGGAGTAGGTCTTGTCTACTACATATTGGGTTTATGGAACGGTATCTGAGCTAATTTGAAACCCTTGTTTTATGCATCACCCCACCTCACCTTTCCCGTTCAGCAGCCATCGTGTGTTTTCTGAACGTGTGACTCTGTTCTGTTTTGTAATTCAGTTCAAGTGTAGCGGTTTTTACATTCCCTCTATAAGTGATTTCTTATGATAAGTGTCTTTTTCTGTGTGACTTATTTCACTTAGATTCGTCGTACCTAAATCCACTCATCGTGCTGCTACTAGCCTTATGACGATGATTTCATGGCTGAGTGATATTCCATTGTGCATGAGGACCACAACTTCTTTATCCACTTTTCTCTTTCCTAGGATATTTAAGGTGTAATGAAGTGGGGGTTCTTGTCAACAGAGCAGCCCTAAACTTTGGGGTGCCTGTGTCTTGCTGATTTTTAGTTTTCCCAATTTATACGCCCATGAGTGGAAGTGCCCTATGCTCTCCAAGCTGTGTTTTTTAGATGTTTCAGGACACACCGTACGCTTCACCAGAGTGGCTGTTGGCAATTTACATCCCGCCCATCAGCGTAGCAAGGCTCCCATTTCTCCATGGCCGGTCCTGCATTTCTGGTTTGGACACTTTTTTCCGCATGGCCCTTTTGCCCGCTGGGAAGCCAGACTTCTTTGGAGCGCTGATTTGCCTTTCCAGGTGGCTTGGTTGGCCAAAAAGGGCGTATGCGTTTTTTCCTGAATATATTCAGGAAAAAACGCATACGCCCTTTTTGGCCAAGGGCATCATTGTCCACGTTTTGCCGCTTTTCATGTGCTTTCAAGGCGATTCGAATCTACCTCCTGAAATCTGTTTCCTGCAATTCTGCCTTGCGTTCAAAGCCTCTTCGTTGCCTTCCCTCAATATATTTGTGGACGAGAGTTATCATTTATAACTCTGCAGGTTTGTGAATTGCAGTGCCCCTGAGCTCCATTTTTCCAGTCGCTTTTTTGGGAGCTGGCCGCAAAAGTGCAGGATTGCTTCAGGCCCTCTTCTGGTTCTGGGGGGCAGGCTGAGCTTGTGGTTAATTCTTCTTCCTGATGGGAAAATAGAGTGACCTGTGCCTGTCCCAACCCCTAGAGCTAGTCTCTCATTGGTTCCCCCTCTTCCCGTTCATCCTCAGGACAAATTGCAACCTGTACGGAACAGGAGGTTAAAGGTGCTGATTCTCCAAGGAGGGAGATGGCTAGTAAAGCGGCTGGAATGGCGAACCCGAGCACAAGGAGATGAGAAATGAGGTGCGTTTTAGAAACCTTTCCCGATCACACGGTGTACCATCTTCTGGGTTTCTCATGCATGTTTTCGACGTAGGAAGATGCCCTTGAACCTGGAGATTTGGGACCCATGGGATGGGTACCATGCAGTATTACTTGAAAGGGTCTGCGTTGGCTCATGCAACCTCACCAAACCTCTGAGCCCCAAGAGTGTCCACCCTTATGTCTCAATCAGCTGTGGGTCTAGATATGGTCAATCCAGGTTGCATCACAGCCCCTGAACGAATTTTGTAAGAATTTCTCTCTCTTTCACTGTCTTTGTTTCACGGGTTTTGAAAAGTAATTTATTTTTATAATGGGGTTTAGCTGCTTTTCACGGCTGTGTTTATGCCGCTTTACACCCCCTTGACTCACTTACAGAGAGATATCAATACATAGGTTTGAAGATTCTTACTAGTCAGATATATTCTTGTGCGGTGAATAGGGGGTGTTGAGTCCAGTTCACTGAGCAAGGAGTAGGTCTTGTCTACTACATATTGGGTTTATGGAACGGTATCTGAGCTAATTTGAAACCCTTGTTTTATGCATCACCCCACCTCACCTTTCCCGTTCAGCAGCCATCGTGTGTTTTCTGAACGTGTGACTCTGTTCTGTTTTGTAATTCAGTTCAAGTGTAGCGGTTTTTACATTCCCTCTATAAGTGATTTCTTATGATAAGTGTCTTTTTCTGTGTGACTTATTTCACTTAGATTCGTTGTACCTAAATTCTCTCATCGTGCTGCTAGTAGCCTTATGACGTTGATTTCATGGCTGAGTGATATTCCATTGTACATGAGGACCACAACTTCTTTATCCACTTTTCTCTTTCCTAGGATATTTAAGGTGTAATGAAGTGGGGGTTCTTGTCAACAGAGCAGCCCTAAACTTTGGGGTGCCTGTGTCTTGCTGATTTTTAGTTTTCCCTATTTCTACGACCATGAGTGGAAGTGCCCTATGCTCTCCAAGCTGTGTTTTTTAGATGTTTCAGAACACACCGTACACTTCTCCAGAGTGGCTGTTGGCAATTTACATCCCGCCCATCAGCGTAGCAAGGCTCCCATTTCTCCATGGCCGGTCCTGCATTTCTGGTTTGCACACGTTTTTCCGCATGGCCCTTTTGCCCGCTGGGAAGCCAGACTTCTTTGGAGCGCTGATTTGCCTTTCCAGGTGGCTTGGTTGGCCAAAAAGGGCGTATGCGTTTTTTCCTGAATATATTCAGGAAAAAACGCATACGCCCTTTTTGGCCAAGGGCATCATTGTCCACGATTTGCCGCTTTTCATGTGCTTTCAAGGCGATTCGAATCTACCTCCTGAAATCTGTTTCCTGCAATTCTGCCTTGCTTTCAAAGCCTCTTCGTTGCCTTCCCTCAATATATTTGTGGACGAGAGTTATCATTTATAACTCTGCAGGTTTGTGAATTGCAGTGCCCCTGAGCTCCATTTTTCCAGTCGCTTTTTTGGGAGCTGGCCACAAAACTGCAGGATTGCTTCAGGCCCTCTTCTGGTTCTGGGGGGCAGGCTGAGCTTGTGGTTAATTCTTCTTCCTGATGGGAAAATACAGTGACCTGTGCCTGTCCCAACCCCTAGAGCTAGTCTCTCATTGGTTCCCCCTCTTCCTGTTCATCCTCAGGACAAATTGCAACCTGTACGGAACAGGAGGTTAAAGGTGCTGATTCTCCAAGGAGGGAGATGGCTAGTAAATCGGCTGGAATGGCGAACCCGAGCCAAGGAGATGAGAAATGAGGTGCGTTTTAGAAACCTTTCCCGATCACACGGTGTACCATCTTCTGGGTTTCTCATGCATGTTTTCGACGTAGGAAGATGCCCTTGAACCTGGAGATTTGGGACCCATGGGATGGGTACCATGCAGTATTACTTGAAAGGGTCTGCGTTGGCTCATGCAACCTCACCAAACCTCTGAGCCCCAAGAGTGTCCACCCTTATGTCTCAATCAGCTGTGGGTCTAGATATGGTCAATCCAGGTTGCATCACAGCCCCTGAACGAATTTTGTAAGAATTTCTCTCTCTTTCACTGTCTTTGTTTCACGGGTTTTGAAAAGTAATTTATTTTTATAATGGGGTTTAGCTGCTTTTCACGGCTGTGTTTATGCCGCTTTACACCCCCTTGACTCACTTACAGAGAGATATCAATACATAGGTTTGAAGATTCTTACTAGTCAGATATATTCTTGTGCGGTGAATAGGGGGTGTTGAGTCCAGTTCACTGAGCAAGGAGTAGGTCTTGTCTACTACATATTGGGTTTATGGAACGGTATCTGAGCTAATTTGAAACCCTTGTTTTATGCATCACCCAACCACACCTTTCCCGTTCAGCAGCCATTGTGTGTTTTCTGAACGTGTGACTCTGTTCTGTTTTGCAATTCAGTTCAAGTGTAGTGGTTTTTACATTCCCTCTATAAGTGATTTCTTATGATAAGTGTCTTTTTCTGTGTGACTTATTTCACTTAGAATCGTCGTACCTAAATCCACTCATCGTGCTGCTACTAGCCTTATGACGTTGATTTCATGGCTGAGTGATATTCCATTGTACATGAGGACCACAACTTCTTTAACCACTTTTCTCTTTCCTAGGATATTTAAGGTGTAATGAAGTGGGGGTTCTTGTCAACAGAGCAGCCCTAAACTTTGGGGTGCCTGTGTCTTGCTGATTTTTAGTTTTCCCAATTTATACGCCCATGAGTGGAAGTGCCCTATGCTCTCCAAGCTGTGTTTTTTAGATGTTTCAGGACACACCGTACACTTCTCCAGAGTGGCTGTTGGCAATTTACATCCCGCCCATCAGCGTAGCAAGGCTCCCATTTCTCCATGGCCGGTCCTGCATTTCTGGTTTGGACACGTTTTTCCGCATGGCCCTTTTGCCCGCTGGGAAGCCAGACTTCTTTGGAGCGCTGATTTGCCTTTCCAGGTGGCTTGGTTGGCCAAAAAGGGCGTATGCGTTTTTTCCTGAATATATTCAGGAAAAAACGCATACGCCCTTTTTGACCAAGGGCATCATTGTCCACGTTTTGCCGCTTTTCATGTGCTTTCAAGGTGATTCAAATCTACCTCCTGAAATCTGTTTCCTGCAATTCTGCCTTGCGTTCAAAGCCTCTTCGTTGCCTTCCCTCAATATATTTGTGGACGAGAGTTATCATTTATAACTCTGCAGGTTTGTGAATTGCAGTGCCCCTGAGCTCCATTTTTCCAGTCGCTTTTTTGGGAGCTGGCCGCAAAAGTGCAGGATTGCTTCAGGCCCTCTTCTGGTTCTGGGGGGCAGGCTGAGCTTGTGGTTAATTCTTCTTCCTGATGGGAAAATAGAGTGACCTGTGCCTGTCCCAACCCCTAGAGCTAGTCTCTCATTGGTTCCCCCTCTTCCCGTTCATCCTCAGGACAAATTGCCACCTGTACGGAACAGGAGGTTAAAGGTGCTGATTCTCCATGGAGGGAGATGGCTAGTAAAGCGGCTGGAATGGCGAACCCGAGCACAAGGAGATGAGAAATGAGGTGCGTTTTAGAAACCTTTCCCGATCACACGGTGTACCATCTTCTGGGTTTCTCATGCATGTTTTCGACGTAGGAAGATGCCCTTGAACCTGGAGATTTGGGACCCATGGGATGGGTACCATGCAGTATTACTTGAAAGGGTCTGCGTTGGCTCATGCAACCTCACCAAACCTCTGAGCCCCAAGAGTGTCCACCCTTATGTCTCAATCAGCTGTGGGTCTAGATATGGTCAATCCAGGTTGCATCACAGCCCCTGAACGAATTTTGTAAGAATTTCTCTCTCTTTCACTGTCTTTGTTTCACGGGTTTTGAAAAGTAATTTATTTTTATAATGGGGTTTAGCTGCTTTTCACGGCTGTGTTTATGCCGCTTTACACCCCCTTGACTCACTTACAGAGAGATATCAATACATAGGTTTGAAGATTCTTACTAGTCAGATATATTCTTGTGCGGTGAATAGGGGGTGTTGAGTCCAGTTCACTGAGCAAGGAGTAGGTCTTGTCTACTACATATTGGGTTTATGGAACGGTATCTGAGCTAATTTGAAACCCTTGTTTTATGCATCACCCCACCTCACCTTTCCCGTTCAGCAGCCATCGTTTGTTTTCTGAACGTGTGACTCTGTTCTGTTTTGTAATTCAGTTCAAGTGTAGCGGTTTTTACATTCCCTCTATAAGTGATTTCTTATGATAAGTGTCTTTTTCTGTGTGACTTATTTCACTTAGATTCGTCGTACCTAAATCCACTCATCGTGCTGCTACTAGCCTTATGACGTTGATTTCATGGCTGAGTGATATTCCATTGTACATGAGGACCACAACTTCTTTAACCACTTTTCTCTTTCCTAGGATATTTAAGGTGTAATGAAGTGGGGGTTCTTGTCAACACAGCAGCCCTAAACTTTGGGGTGCCTGTGTCTTGCTGATTTTTAGTTTTCCCAATTTATACGCCCATGAGTGGAAGTGCCCTATGCTCTCCAAGCTGTGTTTTTTAGATGTTTCAGGACACACCGTACACTTCTCCAGAGTGGCTGTTGGCAATTTACATCCCGCCCATCAGCGTAGCAAGGCTCCCATTTCTCCATGGCCGGTCCTGCATTTCTGGTTTGGACACGTTTTTCCGCATGGCCCTTTTGCCCGCTGGGAAGCCAGACTTCTTTGGAGCGCTGATTTGCCTTTCCAGGTGGCTTGGTTGGCCAAAAAGGGCGTATGCGTTTTTTCCTGAATATATTCAGGAAAAAACGCATACGCCCTTTTTGGCCAAGGGCATCATTGTCCACGATTTGCCGCTTTTCATGTGCTTTCAAGGCGATTCGAATCTACCTCCTGAAATCTGTTTCCTGCAATTCTGCCTTGCTTTCAAAGCCTCTTCGTTGCCTTCCCTCAATATATTTGTGGACGAGAGTTATCATTTATAACTCTGCAGGTTTGTGAATTGCAGTGCCCCTGAGCTCCATTTTTCCAGTCGCTTTTTTGGGAGCTGGCCACAAAACTGCAGGATTGCTTCAGGCCCTCTTCTGGTTCTGGGGGGCAGGCTGAGCTTGTGGTTAATTCTTCTTCCTGATGGGAAAATACAGTGACCTGTGCCTGTCCCAACCCCTAGAGCTAGTCTCTCATTGGTTCCCCCTCTTCCTGTTCATCCTCAGGACAAATTGCAACCTGTACGGAACAGGAGGTTAAAGGTGCTGATTCTCCAAGGAGGGAGATGGCTAGTAAATCGGCTGGAATGGCGAACCCGAGCCAAGGAGATGAGAAATGAGGTGCGTTTTAGAAACCTTTCCCGATCACACGGTGTACCATCTTCTGGGTTTCTCATGCATGTTTTCGACGTAGGAAGATGCCCTTGAACCTGGAGATTTGGGACCCATGGGATGGGTACCATGCAGTATTACTTGAAAGGGTCTGCGTTGGCTCATGCAACCTCACCAAACCTCTGAGCCCCAAGAGTGTCCACCCTTATGTCTCAATCAGCTGTGGGTCTAGATATGGTCAATCCAGGTTGCATCACAGCCCCTGAACGAATTTTGTAAGAATTTCTCTCTCTTTCACTGTCTTTGTTTCACGGGTTTTGAAAAGTAATTTATTTTTATAATGGGGTTTAGCTGCTTTTCACGGCTGTGTTTATGCCGCTTTACACCCCCTTGACTCACTTACAGAGAGATATCAATACATAGGTTTGAAGATTCTTACTAGTCAGATATATTCTTGTGCGGTGAATAGGGGGTGTTGAGTCCAGTTCACTGAGCAAGGAGTAGGTCTTGTCTACTACATATTGGGTTTATGGAACGGTATCTGAGCTAATTTGAAACCCTTGTTTTATGCATCACCCAACCACACCTTTCCCGTTCAGCAGCCATTGTGTGTTTTCTGAACGTGTGACTCTGTTCTGTTTTGCAATTGAGTTCAAGTGTAGTGGTTTTTACATTCCCTCTATAAGTGATTTCTTATGATAAGTGTCTTTTTCTGTGTGACTTATTTCACTTAGAATCGTCGTACCTAAATCCACTCATCGTGCTGCTACTAGCCTTATGACGTTGATTTCATGGCTGAGTGATATTCCATTGTACATGAGGACCACAACTTCTTTAACCACTTTTCTCTTTCCTAGGATATTTAAGGTGTAATGAAGTGGGGGTTCTTGTCAACAGAGCAGCCCTAAACTTTGGGGTGCCTGTGTCTTGCTGATTTTTAGTTTTCCCAATTTATACGCCCATGAGTGGAAGTGCCCTATGCTCTCCAAGCTGTGTTTTTTAGATGTTTCAGGACACACCGTACACTTCTCCAGAGTGGCTGTTGGCAATTTACATCCCGCCCATCAGCGTAGCAAGGCTCCCATTTCTCCATGGCCGGTCCTGCATTTCTGGTTTGGACACGTTTTTCCGCATGGCCCTTTTGCCCGCTGGGAAGCCAGACTTCTTTGGAGCGCTGATTTGCCTTTCCAGGTGGCTTGGTTGGCCAAAAAGGGCGTATGCGTTTTTTCCTGAATATATTCAGGAAAAAACGCATACGCCCTTTTTGACCAAGGGCATCATTGTCCACGTTTTGCCGCTTTTCATGTGCTTTCAAGGTGATTCAAATCTACCTCCTGAAATCTGTTTCCTGCAATTCTGCCTTGCGTTCAAAGCCTCTTCGTTGCCTTCCCTCAATATATTTGTGGACGAGAGTTATCATTTATAACTCTGCAGGTTTGTGAATTGCAGTGCCCCTGAGCTCCATTTTTCCAGTCGCTTTTTTGGGAGCTGGCCGCAAAAGTGCAGGATTGCTTCAGGCCCTCTTCTGGTTCTGGGGGGCAGGCTGAGCTTGTGGTTAATTCTTCTTCCTGATGGGAAAATAGAGTGACCTGTGCCTGTCCCAACCCCTAGAGCTAGTCTCTCATTGGTTCCCCCTCTTCCCGTTCATCCTCAGGACAAATTGCCACCTGTACGGAACAGGAGGTTAAAGGTGCTGATTCTCCATGGAGGGAGATGGCTAGTAAAGCGGCTGGAATGGCGAACCCGAGCACAAGGAGATGAGAAATGAGGTGCGTTTTAGAAACCTTTCCCGATCACACGGTGTACCATCTTCTGGGTTTCTCATGCATGTTTTCGACGTAGGAAGATGCCCTTGAACCTGGAGATTTGGGACCCATGGGATGGGTACCATGCAGTATTACTTGAAAGGGTCTGCGTTGGCTCATGCAACCTCACCAAACCTCTGAGCCCCAAGAGTGTCCACCCTTATGTCTCAATCAGCTGTGGGTCTAGATATGGTCAATCCAGGTTGCATCACAGCCCCTGAACGAATTTTGTAAGAATTTCTCTCTCTTTCACTGTCTTTGTTTCACGGGTTTTGAAAAGTAATTTATTTTTATAATGGGGTTTAGCTGCTTTTCACGGCTGTGTTTATGCCGCTTTACACCCCCTTGACTCACTTACAGAGAGATATCAATACATAGGTTTGAAGATTCTTACTAGTCAGATATATTCTTGTGCGGTGAATAGGGGGTGTTGAGTCCAGTTCACTGAGCAAGGAGTAGGTCTTGTCTACTACATATTGGGTTTATGGAACGGTATCTGAGCTAATTTGAAACCCTTGTTTTATGCATCACCCCACCTCACCTTTCCCGTTCAGCAGCCATCGTTTGTTTTCTGAACGTGTGACTCTGTTCTGTTTTGTAATTCAGTTCAAGTGTAGCGGTTTTTACATTCCCTCTATAAGTGATTTCTTATGATAAGTGTCTTTTTCTGTGTGACTTATTTCACTTAGATTCGTCGTACCTAAATCCACTCATCGTGCTGCTACTAGCCTTATGACGTTGATTTCATGGCTGAGTGATATTCCATTGTACATGAGGACCACAACTTCTTTAACCACTTTTCTCTTTCCTAGGATATTTAAGGTGTAATGAAGTGGGGGTTCTTGTCAACACAGCAGCCCTAAACTTTGGGGTGCCTGTGTCTTGCTGATTTTTAGTTTTCCCAATTTATACGTCCATGAGTGGAAGTGCCCTATGCTCTCCAAGCTGTGTTTTTTAGATGTTTCAGGACACACCGTACACTTCTCCAGAGTGGCTGTTGGCAATTTACATCCCGCCCATCAGCGTAGCAAGGCTCCCATTTCTCCATGGCCGGTCCTGCATTTCTGGTTTGGACACGTTTTTCCGCATGGCCCTTTTGCCCGCTGGGAAGCCAGACTTCTTTGGAGCGCTGATTTGCCTTTCCAGGTGGCTTGGTTGGCCAAAAAGGGCGTATGCGTTTTTTCCTGAATATATTCAGGAAAAAACGCATACGCCCTTTTTGGCCAAGGGCATCATTGTCCACGATTTGCCGCTTTTCATGTGCTTTCAAGGCGATTCGAATCTACCTCCTGAAATCTGTTTCCTGCAATTCTGCCTTGCTTTCAAAGCCTCTTCGTTGCCTTCCCTCAATATATTTGTGGACGAGAGTTATCATTTATAACTCTGCAGGTTTGTGAATTGCAGTGCCCCTGAGCTCCATTTTTCCAGTCGCTTTTTTGGGAGCTGGCCACAAAACTGCAGGATTGCTTCAGGCCCTCTTCTGGTTCTGGGGGGCAGGCTGAGCTTGTGGTTAATTCTTCTTCCTGATGGGAAAATACAGTGACCTGTGCCTGTCCCAACCCCTAGAGCTAGTCTCTCATTGGTTCCCCCTCTTCCTGTTCATCCTCAGGACAAATTGCAACCTGTACGGAACAGGAGGTTAAAGGTGCTGATTCTCCAAGGAGGGAGATGGCTAGTAAATCGGCTGGAATGGCGAACCCGAGCCAAGGAGATGAGAAATGAGGTGCGTTTTAGAAACCTTTCCCGATCACACGGTGTACCATCTTCTGGGTTTCTCATGCATGTTTTCGACGTAGGAAGATGCCCTTGAACCTGGAGATTTGGGACCCATGGGATGGGTACCATGCAGTATTACTTGAAAGGGTCTGCGTTGGCTCATGCAACCTCACCAAACCTCTGAGCCCCAAGAGTGTCCACCCTTATGTCTCAATCAGCTGTGGGTCTAGATATGGTCAATCCAGGTTGCATCACAGCCCCTGAACGAATTTTGTAAGAATTTCTCTCTCTTTCACTGTCTTTGTTTCACGGGTTTTGAAAAGTAATTTATTTTTATAATGGGGTTTAGCTGCTTTTCACGGCTGTGTTTATGCCGCTTTACACCCCCTTGACTCACTTACAGAGAGATATCAATACATAGGTTTGAAGATTCTTACTAGTCAGATATATTCTTGTGCGGTGAATAGGGGGTGTTGAGTCCAGTTCACTGAGCAAGGAGTAGGTCTTGTCTACTACATATTGGGTTTATGGAACGGTATCTGAGCTAATTTGAAACCCTTGTTTTATGCATCACCCAACCACACCTTTCCCGTTCAGCAGCCATTGTGTGTTTTCTGAACGTGTGACTCTGTTCTGTTTTGCAATTCAGTTCAAGTGTAGTGGTTTTTACATTCCCTCTATAAGTGATTTCTTATGATAAGTGTCTTTTTCTGTGTGACTTATTTCACTTAGAATCGTCGTACCTAAATCCACTCATCGTGCTGCTACTAGCCTTATGACGTTGATTTCATGGCTGAGTGATATTCCATTGTACATGAGGACCACAACTTCTTTAACCACTTTTCTCTTTCCTAGGATATTTAAGGTGTAATGAAGTGGGGGTTCTTGTCAACAGAGCAGCCCTAAACTTTGGGGTGCCTGTGTCTTGCTGATTTTTAGTTTTCCCAATTTATACGCCCATGAGTGGAAGTGCCCTATGCTCTCCAAGCTGTGTTTTTTAGATGTTTCAGGACACACCGTACACTTCTCCAGAGTGGCTGTTGGCAATTTACATCCCGCCCATCAGCGTAGCAAGGCTCCCATTTCTCCATGGCCGGTCCTGCATTTCTGGTTTGGACACGTTTTTCCGCATGGCCCTTTTGCCCGCTGGGAAGCCAGACTTCTTTGGAGCGCTGATTTGCCTTTCCAGGTGGCTTGGTTGGCCAAAAAGGGCGTATGCGTTTTTTCCTGAATATATTCAGGAAAAAACGCATACGCCCTTTTTGACCAAGGGCATCATTGTCCACGTTTTGCCGCTTTTCATGTGCTTTCAAGGTGATTCAAATCTACCTCCTGAAATCTGTTTCCTGCAATTCTGCCTTGCGTTCAAAGCCTCTTCGTTGCCTTCCCTCAATATATTTGTGGACGAGAGTTATCATTTATAACTCTGCAGGTTTGTGAATTGCAGTGCCCCTGAGCTCCATTTTTCCAGTCGCTTTTTTGGGAGCTGGCCGCAAAAGTGCAGGATTGCTTCAGGCCCTCTTCTGGTTCTGGGGGGCAGGCTGAGCTTGTGGTTAATTCTTCTTCCTGATGGGAAAATAGAGTGACCTGTGCCTGTCCCAACCCCTAGAGCTAGTCTCTCATTGGTTCCCCCTCTTCCCGTTCATCCTCAGGACAAATTGCCCCCTGTACGGAACAGGAGGTTAAAGGTGCTGATTCTCCATGGAGGGAGATGGCTAGTAAAGCGGCTGGAATGGCGAACCCGAGCACAAGGAGATGAGAAATGAGGTGCGTTTTAGAAACCTTTCCCGATCACACGGTGTACCATCTTCTGGGTTTCTCATGCATGTTTTCGACGTAGGAAGATGCCCTTGAACCTGGAGATTTGGGACCCATGGGATGGGTACCATGCAGTATTACTTGAAAGGGTCTGCGTTGGCTCATGCAACCTCACCAAACCTCTGAGCCCCAAGAGTGTCCACCCTTATGTCTCAATCAGCTGTGGGTCTAGATATGGTCAATCCAGGTTGCATCACAGCCCCTGAACGAATTTTGTAAGAATTTCTCTCTCTTTCACTGTCTTTGTTTCACGGGTTTTGAAAAGTAATTTATTTTTATAATGGGGTTTAGCTGCTTTTCACGGCTGTGTTTATGCCGCTTTACACCCCCTTGACTCACTTACAGAGAGATATCAATACATAGGTTTGAAGATTCTTACTAGTCAGATATATTCTTGTGCGGTGAATAGGGGGTGTTGAGTCCAGTTCACTGAGCAAGGAGTAGGTCTTGTCTACTACATATTGGGTTTATGGAACGGTATCTGAGCTAATTTGAAACCCTTGTTTTATGCATCACCCCACCTCACCTTTCCCGTTCAGCAGCCATCGTTTGTTTTCTGAACGTGTGACTCTGTTCTGTTTTGTAATTCAGTTCAAGTGTAGCGGTTTTTACATTCCCTCTATAAGTGATTTCTTATGATAAGTGTCTTTTTCTGTGTGACTTATTTCACTTAGATTCGTCGTACCTAAATCCACTCATCGTGCTGCTACTAGCCTTATGACGTTGATTTCATGGCTGAGTGATATTCCATTGTACATGAGGACCACAACTTCTTTAACCACTTTTCTCTTTCCTAGGATATTTAAGGTGTAATGAAGTGGGGGTTCTTGTCAACACAGCAGCCCTAAACTTTGGGGTGCCTGTGTCTTGCTGATTTTTAGTTTTCCCAATTTATACGCCCATGAGTGGAAGTGCCCTATGCTCTCCAAGCTGTGTTTTTTAGATGTTTCAGGACACACCGTACACTTCTCCAGAGTGGCTGTTGGCAATTTACATCCCGCCCATCAGCGTAGCAAGGCTCCCATTTCTCCATGGCCGGTCCTGCATTTCTGGTTTGGACACGTTTTTCTGCATGGCCCTTTTGCCCGCTGGGAAGCCAGACTTCTTTGGAGCGCTGATTTGCCTTTCCAGGTGGCTTGGTTGGCCAAAAAGGGCGTATGCGTTTTTTCCTGAATATATTCAGGAAAAAACGCATACGCCCTTTTTGGCCAAGGGCATCATTGTCCACGTTTTGCCGCTTTTCATGTGCTTTCAAGGTGATTCGAATCTACCTCCTGAAATCTGTTTCCTGCAATTCTGCCTTGCTTTCAAAGCCTCTTCGTTGCCTTCCCTCAATATATTTGTGGACGAGAGTTATCATTTATAACTCTGCAGGTTTGTGAATTGCAGTGCCCCTGAGCTCCATTTTTCCAGTCGCTTTTTTGGGAGCTGGCCGCAAAAGTGCAGGATTGCTTCAGGCCCTCTTCTGGTTCTGGGGGGCAGGCTGAGCTTGTGGTTAATTCTTCTTCCTGATGGGAAAATAGAGTGACCTGTGCCTGTCCCAACCCCTAGAGCTAGTCTCTCATTGATTCCCCCTCTTCCCGTTCATCCTCAGGACAAATTGCCACCAGTACGGAACAGGAGGTTAAAGGTGCTGATTCTCCATGGAGGGAGATGGCTAGTAAAGCGGCTGGAATGGCGAACCCGAGCACAAGGAGATGAGAAATGAGGTGCGTTTTAGAAACCTTTCCCGATCACACGGTGTACCATCTTCTGGGTTTCTCATGCATGTTTTCGACGTAGGAAGATGCCCTTGAACCTGGAGATTTGGGACCCATGGGATGGGTACCATGCAGTATTACTTGAAAGGGTCTGCGTTGGCTCATGCAACCTCACCAAACCTCTGAGCCCC
This sequence comes from Balaenoptera acutorostrata, assembly GCF_949987535.1. Lineage (NCBI taxonomy): Eukaryota > Metazoa > Chordata > Mammalia > Artiodactyla > Balaenopteridae > Balaenoptera > Balaenoptera acutorostrata. The sequence goes on from NW_026645604.1 coordinate 384,178, forward strand.
AAGAGTGTCCACCCTTATGTCTCAATCAGCTGTGGGTCTAGATATGGTCAATCCAGGTTGCATCACAGCCCCTGAACGAATTTTGTAAGAATTTCTCTCTCTTTCACTGTCTTTGTTTCACGGGTTTTGAAAAGTAATTTATTTTTATAATGGGGTTTAGCTGCTTTTCACGGCTGTGTTTATGCCGCTTTACACCCCCTTGACTCACTTACAGAGAGATATCAATACATAGGTTTGAAGATTCTTACTAGTCAGATATATTCTTGTGCTGTGAATAGGGGGTGTTGAGTCCAGTTCACTGAGCAAGGAGTAGGTCTTGTCTACTACATATTGGGTTTATGGAACGGTATCTGAGCTAATTTGAAACCCTTGTTTTATGCATCACCCCACCTCACCTTTCCCGTTCAGCAGCCATCGTGTGTTTTCTGAACGTGTGACTCTGTTCTGTTTTGTAATTCAGTTCAAGTGTAGCGGTTTTTACATTCCCTCTATAAGTGATTTCTTATGATAAGTGTCTTTTTCTGTGTGACTTATTTCACTTAGAATCGTCGTACCTAAATCCACTCATCGTGCTGCTACTAGCCTTATGACGATGATTTCATGGCTGAGTGATATTCCATTGTACATGAGGACCACAACTTCTTTAACCACTTTTCTCTTTCCTAGGATATTTAAGGTGTAATGAAGTGGGGGTTCTTGTCAACAGAGCAGCCCTAAACTTTGGGGTGCCTGTGTCTTGCTGATTTTTAGTTTTCCCAATTTATACGCCCATGAGTGGAAGTGCCCTATGCTCTCCAAGCTGTGTTTCTTAGATGTTTCAGGACACACCGTACACTTCTCCAGAGTGGCTGTTGGCAATTTACATCCCGCCCATCAGCGTAGCAAGGCTCCCATTTCTCCATGGCCGGTCCTGCATTTCTGGTTTGGACACGTTTTTCCGCATGGCCCTTTTGCCCGCTGGGAAGCCAGACTTCTTTGGAGCGCTGATTTGCCTTTCCAGGTGGCTTGGTTGGCCAAAAAGGGCGTATGCGTTTTTTCCTGAATATATTCAGGAAAAAACGCATACGCCCTTTTTGACCAAGGGCATCATTGTCCACGTTTTGCCGCTTTTCATGTGCTTTCAAGGTGATTCAAATCTACCTCCTGAAATCTGTTTCCTGCAATTGTGCCTTGCTTTCAAAGCCTCTTCGTTGCCTTCCCTCAATATATTTGTGGACGAGAGTTATCATTTATAACTCTGCAGGTTTGTGAATTGCAGTGCCCCTGAGCTCCATTTTTCCAGTCGCTTTTTTGGGAGCTGGCCGCAAAAGTGCAGGATTGCTTCAGGCCCTCTTCTGGTTCTGGGGGGCAGGCTGAGCTTGTGGTTAATTCTTCTTCCTGATGGGAAAATAGAGTGACCTGTGCCTGTCCCAACCCCTAGAGCTAGTCTCTCATTGGTTCCCCCTCTTCCCGTTCATCCTCAGGACAAATTGCCACCTATACGGAACAGGAGGTTAAACGTGCTGATTCTCAATGGAGGGAGATGGCTAGTAAAGCGGCTGGAATGGCGAACCCGAGCACAAGGAGATGAGAAATGAGGTGCGTTTTAGAAACCTTTCCCGATCACACGGTGTACCATCTTCTGGGTTTCTCATGCATGTTTTCGACGTAGGAAGATGCCCTTGAACCTGGAGATTTGGGACCCATGGGATGGGTACCATGCAGTATTACTTGAAAGGGTCTGCGTTGGCTCATGCAACCTCACCAAACCTCTGAGCCCCAAGAGTGTCCACCCTTATGTCTCAATCAGCTGTGGGTCTAGATATGGTCAATCCAGGTTGCATCACAGCCCCTGAACGAATTTTGTAAGAATTTCTCTCTCTTTCACTGTCTTTGTTTCACGGGTTTTGAAAAGTAATTTATTTTTATAATGGGGTTTAGCTGCTTTTCACGGCTGTGTTTATGCCGCTTTACACCCCCTTGACTCACTTACAGAGAGATATCAATACATAGGTTTGAAGATTCTTACTAGTCAGATATATTCTTGTGCGGTGAATAGGGGGTGTTGAGTCCAGTTCACTGAGCAAGGAGTAGGTCTTGTCTACTACATATTGGGTTTATGGAACGGTATCTGAGCTAATTTGAAACCCTTGTTTTATGCATCACCCCACCTCACCTTTCCCGTTCAGCAGCCATCGTGTGTTTTCTGAACGTGTGACTCTGTTCTGTTTTGTAATTCAGTTCAAGTGTAGCGGTTTTTACATTCCCTCTATAAGTGATTTCTTATGATAAGTGTCTTTTTCTGTGTGACTTATTTCACTTAGATTCGTTGTACCTAAATTCTCTCATCGTGCTGCTACTAGCCTTATGACGTTGATTTCATGGCTGAGTGATATTCCATTGTACATGAGGACCACAACTTCTTTATCCACTTTTCTCTTTCCTAGGATATTTAAGGTGTAATGAAGTGGGGGTTCTTGTCAACAGAGCAGCCCTAAACTTTGGGGTGCCTGTGTCTTGCTGATTTTTAGTTTTCCCTATTTCTACGACCATGAGTGGAAGTGCCCTATGCTCTCCAAGCTGTGTTTTTTAGATGTTTCAGAACACACCGTACACTTCTCCAGAGTGGCTGTTGGCAATTTACATCCCGCCCATCAGCGTAGCAAGGCTCCCATTTCTCCATGGCCGGTCCTGCATTTCTGGTTTGGACACGTTTTTCCGCATGGCCCTTTTGCCCGCTGGGAAGCCAGACTTCTTTGGAGCGCTGATTTGCCTTTCCAGGTGGCTTGGTTGGCCAAAAAGGGCGTATGCGTTTTTTCCTGAATATATTCAGGAAAAAACGCATACGCCCTTTTTGGCCAAGGGCATCATTGTCCACGATTTGCCGCTTTTCATGTGCTTTCAAGGCGATTCGAATCTACCTCCTGAAATCTGTTTCCTGCAATTCTGCCTTGCTTTCAAAGCCTCTTCGTTGCCTTCCCTCAATATATTTGTGGACGAGAGTTATCATTTATAACTCTGCAGGTTTGTGAATTGCAGTGCCCCTGAGCTCCATTTTTCCAGTCGCTTTTTTGGGAGCTGGCCACAAAACTGCAGGATTGCTTCAGGCCCTCTTCTGGTTCTGGGGGGCAGGCTGAGCTTGTGGTTAATTCTTCTTCCTGATGGGAAAATACAGTGACCTGTGCCTGTCCCAACCCCTAGAGCTAGTCTCTCATTGGTTCCCCCTCTTCCTGTTCATCCTCAGGACAAATTGCAACCTGTACGGAACAGGAGGTTAAAGGTGCTGATTCTCCAAGGAGGGAGATGGCTAGTAAATCGGCTGGAATGGCGAACCCGAGCCAAGGAGATGAGAAATGAGGTGCGTTTTAGAAACCTTTCCCGATCACACGGTGTACCATCTTCTGGGTTTCTCATGCATGTTTTCGACGTAGGAAGATGCCCTTGAACCTGGAGATTTGGGACCCATGGGATGGGTACCATGCAGTATTACTTGAAAGGGTCTGCGTTGGCTCATGCAACCTCACCAAACCTCTGAGCCCCAAGAGTGTCCACCCTTATGTCTCAATCAGCTGTGGGTCTAGATATGGTCAATCCAGGTTGCATCACAGCCCCTGAACGAATTTTGTAAGAATTTCTCTCTCTTTCACTGTCTTTGTTTCACGGGTTTTGAAAAGTAATTTATTTTTATAATGGGGTTTAGCTGCTTTTCACGGCTGTGTTTATGCCGCTTTACACCCCCTTGACTCACTTACAGAGAGATATCAATACATAGGTTTGAAGATTCTTACTAGTCAGATATATTCTTGTGCGGTGAATAGGGGGTGTTGAGTCCAGTTCACTGAGCAAGGAGTAGGTCTTGTCTACTACATATTGGGTTTATGGAACGGTATCTGAGCTAATTTGAAACCCTTGTTTTATGCATCACCCAACCACACCTTTCCCGTTCAGCAGCCATTGTGTGTTTTCTGAACGTGTGACTCTGTTCTGTTTTGTAATTCAGTTCAAGTGTAGCGGTTTTTACATTCCCTCTATAAGTGATTTCTTATGATAAGTGTCTTTTTCTGTGTGACTTATTTCACTTAGATTCGTTGTACCTAAATCCACTCATCGTCCTGCTACTAGCCTTATGACGATGATTTCATGGCTGAGTGATATTCCATTGTGCATGAGGACCACAACTTCTTTATCCACTTTTCTCTTTCCTAGGATATTTAAGGTGTAATGAAGTGGGGGTTCTTGTCAACAGAGCAGCCCTAAACTTTGGGGTGCCTGTGTCTTGCTGATTTTTAGTTTTCCCAATTTATACGCCCATGAGTGGAAGTGCCCTATGCTCTCCAAGCTGTGTTTTTTAGATGTTTCAGGACACACCGTACGCTTCTCCAGAGTGGCTGTTGGCAATTTACATCCCGCCCATCAGCGTAGCAAGGCTCCCATTTCTCCATGGCCGGTCCTGCATTTCTGGTTTGGACACGTTTTTCCGCATGGCCCTTTTGCCCGCTGGGAAGCCAGACTTCTTTGGAGCGCTGATTTGCCTTTCCAGGTGGCTTGGTTGGCCAAAAAGGGCGTATGCGTTTTTTCCTGAATATATTCAGGAAAAAACGCATACGCCCTTTTTGGCCAAGGGCATCATTGTCCACGATTTGCCGCTTTTCATGTGCTTTCAAGGCGATTCGAATCTACCTCCTGAAATCTGTTTCCTGCAATTCTGCCTTGCTTTCAAAGCCTCTTCGTTGCCTTCCCTCAATATATTTGTGGCCGAGAGTTATCATTTATAACTCTGCAGGTTTGTGAATTGCAGTGCCCCTGAGCTCCATTTTTCCAGTCGCTTTTTGGGAGCTGGCCACAAAACTGCAGGATTGCTTCAGGCCCTCTTCTGGTTCTGGGGGGCAGGCTGAGCTTGTGGTTAATTCTTCTTCCTGATGGGAAAATAGAGTGACCTGTGCCTGTCCCAACCCCTAGAGCTAGTCTCTCATTGGTTCCCCCTCTTCCCATTCATCCTCAGGACAAATTGCAACCTGTACGGAACAGGAGGTTAAAGGTGCTGATTCTCCAAGGAGGGAGATGGCTAGTAAATCGGCTGGAATGGCGAACCCGAGCCAAGGAGATGAGAAATGAGGTGCGTTTTAGAAACCTTTCCCGATCACACGGTGTACCATCTTCTGGGTTTCTCATGCCTGTTTTCGATGTAGGAAGATGCCCTTGAACCTGGAGATTTGGGACCCATGGGATGGGTACCATGCAGTATTACTTGAAAGGGTCTGCGTTGGCTCATGCAACCTCACCAAACCTCTGAGCCCCAAGAGTGTCCACCCTTATGTCTCAATCAGCTGTGGGTCTAGATATGGTCAATCCAGGTTGCATCACAGCCCCTGAACGAATTTTGTAAGAATTTCTCTCTCTTTCACTGTCTTTGTTTCACGGGTTTTGAAAAGTAATTTATTTTTATAATGGGGTTTAGCTGCTTTTCACGGCTGTGTTTATGCCGCTTTACACCCCCTTGACTCACTTACAGAGAGATATCAATACATAGGTTTGAAGATTCTTACTAGTCAGATATATTCTTGTGCGGTGAATAGGGGGTGTTGAGTCCAGTTCACTGAGCAAGGAGTAGGTCTTGTCTACTACATATTGGGTTTATGGAACGGTATCTGAGCTAATTTGAAACCCTTGTTTTATGCATCACCCAACCACACCTTTCCCGTTCAGCAGCCATTGTGTGTTTTCTGAACGTGTGACTCTGTTCTGTTTTGTAATTCAGTTCAAGTGTAGCGGTTTTTACATTCCCTCTATAAGTGATTTCTTATGATAAGTGTCTTTTTCTGTGTGACTTATTTCACTTAGAATCGTCGTACCTAAATCCACTCATCGTGCTGCTACTAGCCTTATGACGTGGATTTCATGGCTGAGTGCTATTCCATTGTACATGAGGACCACAACTTCGTTATCCACTTTTCTCTTTCCTAGGATATTTAAGGTGTAATGAAGTGGGGGTTCTTGTCAACAGAGCAGCCCTAAACTTTGGGGTGCCTGTGTCTTGCTGATTTTTAGTTTTCCCAATTTATACGCCCATGAGTGGAAGTGCCCTATGCTCTCCAAGCTGTGTTTTTTAGATGTTTCAGAACACACCGTACACTTCTCCAGAGTGGCTGTTGGCAATTTACATCCCGCCCATCAGCGTAGCAAGGCTCCCATTTCTCCATGGCCGGTCCTGCATTTCTGGTTTGGACACGTTTTTCCGCATGGCCCTTTTGCCCGCTGGGAAGCCAGACTTCTTTGTAGCGCTGATTTGCCTTTCCAGGTGGCTTGGTTGGCCAAAAAGGGCGTATGCGTTTTTTCCTGAATATATTCAGGAAAAAACGCATACGCCCTTTTTGGACAAGGGCATCATTGTCCACGTTTTGCCGCTTTTCATGTGCTTTCAAGGTGATTCGAATCTACCTCCTGAAATCTGTTTCCTGCAATTCTGCCTTGCGTTCAAAGCCTCTTCGTTGCCTTCCCTCAATATATTTGTGGACGAGATTTATCATTTATAACTCTGCAGGTTTGTGAATTGCAGTGCCCCTGAGCTCCATTTTTCCAGTCGCTTTTTTGGGAGCTGGCCGCAAAAGTGCAGGATTGCTTCAGGCCCTCTTCTGGTTCTGGGGGGCAGGCTGAGCTTGTGGTTAATTCTTCTTCCTGATGGGAAAATAGAGTGACCTGTGCCTGTCCCAACCCCTAGAGCTAGTCTCTCATTGGTTCCCCCTCTTCCCGTTCATCCTCAGGACAAATTGCAACCTGTACGGAACAGGAGGTTAAAGGTGCTGATTCTCCAAGGAGGGAGATGGCTAGTAAAGCGGCTGGAATGGCGAACCCGAGCACAAGGAGATGAGAAATGAGGTGCGTTTTAGAAACCTTTCCCGATCACACGGTGTACCATCTTCTGGGTTTCTCATGCATGTTTCCGACGTAGGAAGATGCCCTTGAACCTGGAGATTTGGGACCCATGGGATGGGTTCCATGCAGTATTACTTGAAAGGGTCTGCGTTGGCTCATGCAACCTCACCAAACCTCTGAGCCCCAAGAGTGTCCACCCTTATGTCTCAATCAGCTGTGGGTCTAGATATGGTCAATCCAGGTTGCATCACAGCCCCTGAACGAATTTTGTAAGAATTTCTCTCTCTTTCACTGTCTTTGTTTCACGGGTTTTTAAAAGTAATTTATTTTTATAATGGGGTTTAGCTGCTTTTCAAGGCTGTGTTTATGCCGCTTTACACCCCCTTGACTCACTTACAGAGAGATATCAATACATAGGTTTGAAGATTCTTACTAGTCAGATATATTCTTGTGCGGTGAATAGGGGGTGTTGAGTCCAGTTCACTGAGCAAGGAGTCGGTCTTGTCTACTACATATTGGGTTTATGGAACGGTATCTGAGCTAATTTGAAACCCTTGTTTTATGCATCACCCCACCTCACCTTTCCCGTTCAGCAGCCATCGTGTGTTTTCTGAACGTGTGACTCTGTTCTGTTTTGTAATTCAGTTCAAGTGTAGCGGTTTTTACATTCCCTCTATAAGTGATTTCTTATGATAAGTGTCTTTTTCTGTGTGACTTATTTCACTTAGATTCCTTGTACCTAAATCCACTCATCGTGCTGCTACTATCCTTATGACGTTGATTTCATGGCTGAGTGATATTCCATTGTACATGAGGACCACAACTTCTTTATCCACTTTTCTCTTTCCTAGGATATTTAAGGTGTAATGAAGTGGGGGTTCTTGTCAACAGAGCAGCCCTAAACTTTGGGGTGCCTGTGTCTTGCTGATTTTTAGTTTTCCCAATTTATACGCCCATGAGTGGAAGTGCCCTATGCTCTCCAAGCTGTGTTTTTAAGATGTTTCAGAACACACCGTACACTTCTCCAGAGTGGCTGTTGGCAATTTACATCCCGCCCATCAGCGTAGCAAGGCTCCCATTTCTCCATGGCCGGTCCTGCATTTCTGGTTTGGACACGTTTTTCCGCATGGCCCTTTTGCCCGCTGGGAAGCCAGACTTCTTTGGAGCGCTGATTTGCCTTTCCAGGTGGCTTGGTTGGCCAAAAAGGGCGTATGCGTTTTTTCCTGAATATATTCAGGAAAAAACGCATACGCCCTTTTTGGCCAAGGGCATCATTGTCCACGTTTTGCCGCTTTTCATGTGCTTTCAAGGTGATTCGAATCTACCTCCTGAAATCTGTTTCCTGCAATTCTGCCTTGCGTTCAAAGCCTCTTCGTTGCCTTCCCTCAATATATTTGTGGACGAGATTTATCATTTATAACTCTGCAGGTTTGTGAATTGCAGTGCCCCTGAGCTCCATTTTTCCAGTCGCTTTTTTGGGAGCTGGCCGCAAAAGTGCAGGATTGCTTCAGGCCCTCTTCTGGTTCTGGGGGGCAGGCTGAGCTTGTGGTTAATTCTTCTTCCTGATGGGAAAATAGAGTGACCTGTGCCTGTCCCAACCCCTAGAGCTAGTCTCTCATTGGTTCCCCCTCTTCCCGTTCATCCTCAGGACAAATTGCAACCTGTACGGAACAGGAGGTTAAAGGTGCTGATTCTCCAAGGAGGGAGATGGCTAGTAAAGCGGCTGGAATGGCGAACCCGAGCACAAGGAGATGAGAAATGAGGTGCGTTTTAGAAACCTTTCCCGATCACATGGTGTACCATCTTCTGGGTTTCTCATGCATGTTTCCGACATAGGAAGATGCCCTTGAACCTGGAGATTTGGGACCCATGGGATGGGTTCCATGCAGTATTACTTTAAAGGGTCTCCGTTGGCTCATGCAACCTCACCAAACCTCTGAGCCCCAAGAGTGTCCACCCTTATGTCTCAATCAGCTGTGGGTCTAGATATGGTCAATCCAGGTTGCATCACAGCCCCTGAACGAATTTTGTACGAATTTCTCTCTCTTTCACTGTCTTTGTTTCACGGGTTTTGAAAAGTAATTTATTTTTATAATGGGGTTTAGCTGCTTTTCAAGGCTGTGTTTATGCCGCTGTACACCCCCTTGACTCACTTACAGAGAGATATCAATACATAGGTTTGAAGATTCTTACTAGTCAGATATATTCTTGTGCGGTGAATAGGGGGTGTTGAGTCCAGTTCACTGAGCAAGGAGTCGGTCTTGTCTACTACATATTGGGTTTATGGAACGGTATCTGAGCTAATTTGAAACCCTTGTTTTATGCATCACCCCACCTCACCTTTCCCGTTCAGCAGCCTTCGTGTGTTTTCTGAACGTGTGACTCTGTTCTGTTTTGTAATTCAGTTCAAGTGTAGCGGTTTTTACATTCCCTCTATAAGTGATTTCTTATGATAAGTGTCTTTTTCTGTGTGACTTATTTCACTTAGATGCCTTGTATCTAAATCCACTCATCGTGCTGCTACTATCCTTATGACGTTGATTTCATGGCTGAGTGATATTCCATTGTACATGAGGACCACAACTTCTTTATCCACTTTTCTCTTTCCTAGGATATTTAAGGTGTAATGAAGTGGGGGTTCTTGTCAACAGAGCAGCCCTAAACTTTGGGGTGCCTGTGTCTTGCTGATTTTTAGTTTTCCCAATTTATACGCCCATGAGTGGAAGTGCCCTATGCTCTCCAAGCTGTGTTTTTTAGATGTTTCAGAACACACCGTACACTTCTCCAGAGTGGCTGTTGGCAATTTACATCCCGCCCATCAGCGTAGCAAGGCTCCCATTTCTCCATGGCCGGTCCTGCATTTTTGGTTTGGACACGTTTTTCCGCATGGCCCTTTTGCCCGCTGGGAAGCCAGACTTCTTTGGAGCGCTGATTTGCCTTTCCAGGTGGCTTGGTTGGCCAAAAAGGGCGTATGCGTTTTTTCCTGAATATATTCAGGAAAAAACGCATACGCCCTTTTTGGCCAAGGGCATCATTGTCCACGTTTTGCCGCTTTTCATGTGCTTTCAAGGTGATTCGAATCTACCTCCTGAAATCTGTTTCCTGCAATTCTGCCTTGCGTTCAAAGCCTCTTCGTTGCCTTCCCTCAATATATTTGTGGACGAGATTTATCATTTATAACTCTGCAGGTTTGTGAATTGCAGTGCCCCTGAGCTCCATTTTTCCAGTCGCTTTTTTGGGAGCTGGCCGCAAAAGTGCAGGATTGCTTCAGGCCCTCTTCTGGTTCTGGGGGGCAGGCTGAGCTTGTGGTTAATTCTTCTTCCTGATGGGAAAATAGAGTGACCTGTGCCTGTCCCAACCCCTAGAGCTAGTCTCTCATTGGTTCCCCCTCTTCCCGTTCATCCTCAGGACAAATTGCAACCTGTACGGAACAGGAGGTTAAAGGTGCTGATTCTCCAAGGAGGGAGATGGCTAGTAAAGCGGCTGGAATGGCGAACCCGAGCACAAGGAGATGAGAAATGAGGTGCGTTTTAGAAACCTTTCCCGATCACACGGTGTACCATCTTCTGGGTTTCTCATGCATGTTTCCGACGTAGGAAGATGCCCTTGAACCTGGAGATTTGGGACCCATGGGATGGGTTCCATGCAGTATTACTTTAAAGGGTCTGCGTTGGCTCATGCAACCTCACCAAACCTCTGAGCCCCAAGAGTGTCCACCCTTATGTCTCAATCAGCTGTGGGTCTAGATATGGTCAATCCAGGTTGCATCACAGCCCCTCAACGAATTTTTAAGAATTTCTCTCTCTTTCACTGTCTTTGTTTCACGGGTTTTGAAAAGTAATTTATTTTTATAATGGGGTTTAGCTGCTTTTCAAGGCTGTGTTTATGCCGCTTTACACCCCCTTGACTCACTTACAGAGAGATATCAATACATAGGTTTGAAGATTCTTACTAGTCAGATATATTCTTGTGCGGTGAATAGGGGGTGTTGAGTCCAGTTCACTGAGCAAGGAGTCGGTCTTGTCTACTACATATTGGGTTTATGGAACGGTATCTGAGCTAATTTGAAACCCTTGTTTTATGCATCACCCCACCTCACCTTTCCCGTTCAGCAGCCATCGTGTGTTTTCTGAACGTGTGACTCTGTTCTGTTTTGTAATTCAGTTCAAGTGTAGCGGTTTTTACATTCCCTCTATAAGTGATTTCTTATGATAAGTGTCTTTTTCTGTGTGACTTATTTCACTTAGAATCGTCGTACCTAAATCCACTCATCGTGCTGCTACTAGCCTTATGACGATGATTTCATGGCTGAGTGATATTCCATTGTGCATGAGGACCACAACTTCTTTATCCACTTTTCTCTTTCCTAGGATATTTAAGGTGTAATGAAGTGGGGGTTCTTGTCAACAGAGCAGCCCTAAACTTTGGGGTGCCTGTGTCTTGCTGATTTTTAGTTTTCCCAATTTATACGCCCATGAGTGGAAGTGCCCTATGCTCTCCAAGCTGTGTTTTTTAGATGTTTCAGGACACACCGTACACTTCTCCAGAGTGGCTGTTGGCAATTTACATCCCGCCCATCAGCGTAGCAAGGCTCCCATTTCTCCATGGCCGGTCCTGCATTTTTGGTTTGGACACGTTTTTCCGCATGGCCCTTTTGCCCGCTGGGAAGCCAGACTTCTTTGGAGCGCTGATTTGCCTTTCCAGGTGGCTTGGTTGGCCAAAAAGGGCGTATGCGTTTTTTCCTGAATATATTCAGGAAAGAACGCATACGCCCTTTTTGGCCAAGGGCATCATTGTCCACGTTTTGCCGCTTTTCATGTGCTTTCATGGTGATTCGAATCTACCTCCTGAAATCTGTTTCCTGCAATTCTGCCTTGCGTTCAAAGCCTCTTCGTTGCCTTCCCTCAATATATTTGTGGACGAGATTTATCATTTATAACTCTGCAGGTTTGTGAATTGCAGTGCCCCTGAGCTCCATTTTTCCAGTCGCTTTTTTGGGAGCTGGCCGCAAAAGTGCAGGATTGCTTCAGGCCCTCTTCTGGTTCTGGGGGGCAGGCTGAGCTTGTGGTTAATTCTTCTTCCTGATGGGAAAATAGAGTGACCTGTGCCTGTCCCAACCCCTAGAGCTAGTCTCTCATTGGTTCCCCCTCTTCCCGTTCATCCTCAGGACAAATTGCAACCTGTACGGAACAGGAGGTTAAAGGTGCTGATTCTCCAAGGAGGGAGATGGCTAGTAAAGCGGCTGGAATGGCGAACCCGAGCACAAGGAGATGAGAAATGAGGTGCGTTTTAGAAACCTTTCCCGATCACACGGTACCATCTTCTGGGTTTCTCATGCATGTTTCCGACGTAGGAAGATGCCCTTGAACCTGGAGATTTGGGACCCATGGGATGGGTTCCATGCAGTATTACTTTAAAGGGTCTGCGTTGGCTCATGCAACCTCACCAAACCTCTGAGCCCCAAGAGTGTCCACCCTTATGTCTCAATCAGCTGTGGGTCTAGATATGGTCAATCCAGGTTGCATCACAGCCCCTCAACGAATTTTGTAAGAATTTCTCTCTCTTTCACTGTCTTTGTTTCACGGGTTTTGAAAAGTAATTTATTTTTATAATGGGGTTTAGCTGCTTTTCAAGGCTGTGTTTATGCCGCTTTACACCCCCTTGACTCACTTACAGAGAGATATCAATACATAGGTTTGAAGATTCTTACTAGTCAGATATATTCTTGTGCGGTGAATAGGGGGTGTTGAGTCCAGTTCACTGAGCAAGGAGTCGGTCTTGTCTACTACATATTGGGTTTATGGAACGGTATCTGAGCTAATTTGAAACCCTTGTTTTATGCATCACCCCACCTCACCTTTCCCGTTCAGCAGCCATCGTGTGTTTTCTGAACGTGTGACTCTGTTCTGTTTTGTAATTCAGTTCAAGTGTAGCGGTTTTTACATTCCCTCTATAAGTGATTTCTTATGATAAGTGTCTTTTTCTGTGTGACTTATTTCACTTAGAATCGTCGTACCTAAATCCACTCATCGTGCTGCTACTAGCCTTATGACGATGATTTCATGGCTGAGTGATATTCCATTGTGCATGAGGACCACAACTTCTTTATCCACTTTTCTCTTTCCTAGGATATTTAAGGTGTAATGAAGTGGGGGTTCTTGTCAACAGAGCAGCCCTAAACTTTGGGGTGCCTGTGTCTTGCTGATTTTTAGTTTTCCCAATTTATACGCCCATGAGTGGAAGTGCCCTATGCTCTCCAAGCTGTGTTTTTTAGATGTTTCAGGACACACCGTACACTTCTCCAGAGTGGCTGTTGGCAATTTACATCCCGCCCATCAGCGTAGCAAGGCTCCCATTTCTCCATGGCCGGTCCTGCATTTCTGGTTTGGACACTTTTTTCCGCATGGCCCTTTTGCCCGCTGGGAAGCCAGACTTCTTTGGAGCGCTGATTTGCCTTTCCAGGTGGCTTGGTTGGCCAAAAAGGGCGTATGCGTTTTTTCCTGAATATATTCAGGAAAAAACGCATACGCCCTTTTTGGCCAAGGGCATCATTGTCCACGTTTTGCCGCTTTTCATGTGCTTTCAAGGCGATTCGAATCTACCTCCTGAAATCTGTTTCCTGCAATTCTGCCTTGCTTTCAAAGCCTCTTCGTTGCCTTCCCTCAATATATTTGTGGACGAGAGTTATCATTTATAACTCTGCAGGTTTGTGAATTGCAGTGCCCCTGAGCTCCATTTTTCCAGTCGCTTTTTTGGGAGCTGGCCACAAAAGTGCAGGATTGCTTCAGGCCCTCTTCTGGTTCTGGGGGGCAGGCTGAGCTTGTGGTTAATTCTTCTTCCTGATGGGAAAATAGAGTGAACTGTGCCTGTCCCAACCACTAGAGCTAGTCTCTCATTGGTTCCCCCTCTTCCCCTTCATCCTCAGGACAAATTGCAACCTGTACGGAATAGGAGGTTAAAGGTGCTGATTCTCCATGGAGGGAGATGGCTAGTAAAGCGGCTGGAATGGCGAACCCGAGCACAAGGAGATGAGAAATGAGGTGCGTTTTAGAAACCTTTCCCGATCACACGGTGTACCATCTTCTGGGTTTCTCATGCATGTTTTCGACGTAGGAAGATGCCCTTGAACCTGGAGATTTGGGACCCATGGGATGGGTACCATGCAGTATTACTTGAAAGGGTCTGCGTTGGCTCATGCAACCTCACCAAACCTCTGAGCCCCAAGAGTGTCCACCCTTATGTCTCAATCAGCTGTGGGTCTAGATATGGTCAATCCAGGTTGCATCACAGCCCCTGAACGAATTTTGTAAGAATTTCTCTCTCTTTCACTGTCTTTGTTTCACGGGTTTTGAAAAGTAATTTATTTTTATAATGGGGTTTAGCTGCTTTTCACGGCTGTGTTTATGCCGCTTTACACCCCCTTGACTCACTTACAGAGAGATATCAATACATAGGTTTGAAGATTCTTACTAGTCAGATATATTCTTGTGCGGTGAATAGGGGGTGTTGAGTCCAGTTCACTGAGCAAGGAGTAGGTCTTGTCTACTACATATTGGGTTTATGGAACGGTATCTGAGCTAATTTGAAACCCTTGTTTTATGCATCACCCAACCACACCTTTCCCGTTCAGCAGCCATCGTGTGTTTTCTGAACGTGTGACTCTGTTCTGTTTTGTAATTCAGTTCAAGTGTAGCGGTTTTTACATTCCCTCTATAAGTGATTTCTTATGATAAGTGTCTTTTTCTGTGTGACTTATTTCACTTAGATTCGTTGTACCTAAATCCACTCATCGTGCTGCTACTAGCCTTATGACGATGATTTCATGGCTGAGTGATATTCCATTGTGCATGAGGACCACAACTTCTTTATCCACTTTTCTCTTTCCTAGGATATTTAAGGTGTAATGAAGTGGGGGTTCTTGTCAACAGAGCAGCCCTCAACTTTGGGGTGCCTGTGTCTTGCTGATTTTTAGTTTTCCCAATTTATACGCCCATGAGTGGAAGTGCCCTATGCTCTCCAAGCTGTGTTTTTTAGATGTTTCAGGACACACCGTACACTTCTCCAGAGTGGCTGTTGGCAATTTACATCCCGCCCATCAGCGTAGCAAGGCTCCCATTTCTCCATGGCCGGTCCTGCATTTCTGGTTTGGACACTTTTTTCCGCATGGCCCTTTTGCCCGCTGGGAAGCCAGACTTCTTTGGAGCGCTGATTTGCCTTTCCAGGTGGCTTGGTTGGCCAAAAAGGGCGTATGCGTTTTTTCCTGAATATATTCAGGAAAGAACGCATACGCCCTTTTTGGCCAAGGGCATCATTGTCCACGTTTTGCCGCTTTTCATGTGCTTTCAAGGTGATTCGAATCTACCTCCTGAAATCTGTTTCCTGCAATTCTGCCTTGCGTTCAAAGCCTCTTCGTTGCCTTCCCTCAATATATTTGTGGACGAGATTTATCATTTATAACTCTGCAGGTTTGTGAATTGCAGTGCCCCTGAGCTCCATTTTTCCAGTCGCTTTTTTGGGAGCTGGCCGCAAAAGTGCAGGATTGCTTCAGGCCCTCTTCTGGTTCTGGGGGGCAGGCTGAGCTTGTGGTTAATTCTTCTTCCTGATGGGAAAATAGAGTGACCTGTGCCTGTCCCAACCCCTAGAGCTAGTCTCTCATTGGTTCCCCCTCTTCCCGTTCATCCTCAGGACAAATTGCAACCTGTACGGAACAGGAGGTTAAAGGTGCTGATTCTCCAAGGAGGGAGATGGCTAGTAAAGCGGCTGGAATGGCGAACCCGAGCACAAGGAGATGAGAAATGAGGTGCGTTTTAGAAACCTTTCCCGATCACACGGTGTACCATCTTCTGGGTTTCTCATGCATGTTTCCGACGTAGGAAGATGCCCTTGAACCTGGAGATTTGGGACCCATGGGATGGGTTCCATGCAGTATTACTTTAAAGGGTCTGCGTTGGCTCATGCAACCTCACCAAACCTCTGAGCCCCAAGAGTGTCCACCCTTATGTCTCAATCAGCTGTGGGTCTAGATATGGTCAATCCAGGTTGCATCACAGCCCCTCAACGAATTTTGTAAGAATTTCTCTCTCTTTCACTGTCTTTGTTTCACGGGTTTTGAAAAGTAATTTATTTTTATAATGGGGTTTAGCTGCTTTTCAAGGCTGTGTTTATGCCGCTTTACACCCCCTTGACTCACTTACAGAGAGATATCAATACATAGGTTTGAAGATTCTTACTAGTCAGATATATTCTTGTGCGGTGAATAGGGGGGTGTTGAGTCCAGTTCACTGAGCAAGGAGTCGGTCTTGTCTACTACATATTGGGTTTATGGAACGGTATCTGAGCTAATTTGAAACCCTTGTTTTATGCATCACCCCACCTCACCTTTCCCGTTCAGCAGCCATCGTGTGTTTTCTGAACGTGTGACTCTGTTCTGTTTTGTAATTCAGTTCAAGTGTAGCGGTTTTTACATTCCCTCTATAAGTGATTTCTTATGATAAGTGTCTTTTTCTGTGTGACTTATTTCACTTAGAATCGTCGTACCTAAATCCACTCATCGTGCTGCTACTAGCCTTATGACGATGATTTCATGGCTGAGTGATATTCCATTGTGCATGAGGACCACAACTTCTTTATCCACTTTTCTCTTTCCTAGGATATTTAAGGTGTAATGAAGTGGGGGTTCTTGTCAACAGAGCAGCCCTAAACTTTGGGGTGCCTGTGTCTTGCTGATTTTTAGTTTTCCCAATTTATACGCCCATGAGTGGAAGTGCCCTATGCTCTCCAAGCTGTGTTTTTTAGATGTTTCAGGACACACCGTACACTTCTCCAGAGTGGCTGTTGGCAATTTACATCCCGCCCATCAGCGTAGCAAGGCTCCCATTTCTCCATGGCCGGTCCTGCATTTCTGGTTTGGACACTTTTTTCCGCATGGCCCTTTTGCCCGCTGGGAAGCCAGACTTCTTTGGAGCGCTGATTTGCCTTTCCAGGTGGCTTGGTTGGCCAAAAAGGGCGTATGCGTTTTTTCCTGAATATATTCAGGAAAAAACGCATACGCCCTTTTTGGCCAAGGGCATCATTGTCCACGTTTTGCCGCTTTTCATGTGCTTTCAAGGCGATTCGAATCTACCTCCTGAAATCTGTTTCCTGCAATTCTGCCTTGCTTTCAAAGCCTCTTCGTTGCCTTCCCTCAATATATTTGTGGACGAGAGTTATCATTTATAACTCTGCAGGTTTGTGAATTGCAGTGCCCCTGAGCTCCATTTTTCCAGTCGCTTTTTTGGGAGCTGGCCACAAAAGTGCAGGATTGCTTCAGGCCCTCTTCTGGTTCTGGGGGGCAGGCTGAGCTTGTGGTTAATTCTTCTTCCTGATGGGAAAATAGAGTGAACTGTGCCTGTCCCAACCACTAGAGCTAGTCTCTCATTGGTTCCCCCTCTTCCCCTTCATCCTCAGGACAAATTGCAACCTGTACGGAATAGGAGGTTAAAGGTGCTGATTCTCCATGGAGGGAGATGGCTAGTAAAGCGGCTGGAATGGCGAACCCGAGCACAAGGAGATGAGAAATGAGGTGCGTTTTAGAAACCTTTCCCGATCACACGGTGTACCATCTTCTGGGTTTCTCATGCATGTTTTCGACGTAGGAAGATGCCCTTGAACCTGGAGATTTGGGACCCATGGGATGGGTACCATGCAGTATTACTTGAAAGGGTCTGCGTTGGCTCATGCAACCTCACCAAACCTCTGAGCCCCAAGAGTGTCCACCCTTATGTCTCAATCAGCTGTGGGTCTAGATATGGTCAATCCAGGTTGCATCACAGCCCCTGAACGAATTTTGTAAGAATTTCTCTCTCTTTCACTGTCTTTGTTTCACGGGTTTTGAAAAGTAATTTATTTTTATAATGGGGTTTAGCTGCTTTTCACGGCTGTGTTTATGCCGCTTTACACCCCCTTGACTCACTTACAGAGAGATATCAATACATAGGTTTGAAGATTCTTACTAGTCAGATATATTCTTGTGCGGTGAATAGGGGGTGTTGAGTCCAGTTCACTGAGCAAGGAGTAGGTCTTGTCTACTACATATTGGGTTTATGGAACGGTATCTGAGCTAATTTGAAACCCTTGTTTTATGCATCACCCAACCACACCTTTCCCGTTCAGCAGCCATTGTGTGTTTTCTGAACGTGTGACTCTGTTCTGTTTTGTAATTCAGTTCAAGTGTAGCGGTTTTTACATTCCCTCTATAAGTGATTTCTTATGATAAGTGTCTTTTTCTGTGTGACTTATTTCACTTAGATTCGTTGTACCTAAATCCACTCATCGTGCTGCTACTAGCCTTATGACGATGATTTCATGGCTGAGTGATATTCCATTGTGCATGAGGACCACAACTTCTTTATCCACTTTTCTCTTTCCTAGGATATTTAAGGTGTAATGAAGTGGGGGTTCTTGTCAACAGAGCAGCCCTCAACTTTGGGGTGCCTGTGTCTTGCTGATTTTTAGTTTTCCCAATTTATACGCCCATGAGTGGAAGTGCCCTATGCTCTCCAAGCTGTGTTTTTTAGATGTTTCAGGACACACCGTACGCTTCTCCAGAGTGGCTGTTGGCAATTTACATCCCGCCCATCAGCGTAGCAAGGCTCCCATTTCTCCATGGCCGGTCCTGCATTTCTGGTTTGGACACTTTTTTCCGCATGGCCCTTTTGCCCGCTGGGAAGCCAGACTTCTTTGGAGCGCTGATTTGCCTTTCCAGGTGGCTTGGTTGGCCAAAAAGGGCGTATGCGTTTTTTCCTGAATATATTCAGGAAAAAACGCATACGCCCTTTTTGACCAAGGGCATCATTGTCCACGTTTTGCCGCTTTTCATATGCTTTCAAGGCGATTCGAATCTACCTCCTGAAATCTGTTTCCTGCAATTCTGCCTTGCGTTCAAAGCCTCTTCGTTGCCTTCCCTCAATATATTTGTGGACGAGAGTTATCATTTATAACTCTGCAGGTTTGTGAATTGCAGTGCCCCTGAGCTCCATTTTTCCAGTCGCTTTTTTGGGAGCTGGCCGCAAAAGTGCAGGATTGCTTCAGGCCCTCTTCTGGTTCTGGGGGGCAGGCTGAGCTTGTGGTTAATTCTTCTTCCTGATGGGAAAATAGAGTGACCTGTGCCTGTCCCAACCCCTAGAGCTAGTCTCTCATTGGTTCCCCCTCTTCCCGTTCATCCTCAGGACAAATTGCAACCTGTACGGAACAGGAGGTTAAAGGTGCTGATTCTCCAAGGAGGGAGATGGCTAGTAAAGCGGCTGGAATGGCGAACCCGAGCACAAGGAGATGAGAAATGAGGTGCGTTTTAGAAACCTTTCCCGATCACACGGTGTACCATCTTCTGGGTTTCTCATGCATGTTTTCGACGTAGGAAGATGCCCTTGAACCTGGAGATTTGGGACCCATGGGATGGGTACCATGCAGTATTACTTAAAAGAGTCTGCGTTGGCTCATGCAACCTCACCAAACCTCTGAGCCCCAAGAGTGTCCACCCTTATGTCTCAATCAGCTGTGGGTCTAGATATGGTCAATCCAGGTTGCATCACAGCCCCTGAACGAATTTTGTAAGAATTTCTGTCTCTTGCACTGTCTTTGTTTCACGGGTTTTGAAGAGTAATTTATTTTTATAATGGGGTTTAGCTGCTTTTCACGGCTGTGTTTATGCCGCTTTACACCCCCTTGTCTCACTTACAGAGAGATATCAATACATAGGTTTGAAGATTCTTACTAGTCAGATATATTCTTGTGCGGTGAATAGGGGGTGTTGAGTCCATTTCACTGAGCAAGGAGTAGGTCTTGTCTACTACATATTGGGTTTATGGAACGGTATCTGAGCTAATTTGAAACCCTTGTTTTATGCATCACCCCACCTCACCTTTCCCGTTCAGCAGCCATCGTGTGTTTTCTGAACGTGTGACTCTGTTCTGTTTTGTAATTCAGTTCAAGTGTAGCGGTTTTTACATTCCCTCTATAAGTGATTTCTTATGATAAGTGTCTTTTTCTGTGTGACTTATTTCACTTAGATTCCTTGTACCTAAATCCACTCATCGTGCTGCTACTATCCTTATGACGTTGATTTCATGGCTGAGTGATATTCCATTGTACATGAGGACCACAACTTCTTTATCCACTTTTCTCTTTCCTAGGATATTTAAGGTGTAATGAAGTGGGGGTTCTTGTCAACAGAGCAGCCCTAAACTTTGGGGTGCCTGTGTCTTGCTGATTTTTAGTTTTCCCAATTTATACGCCCATGAGTGGAAGTGCCCTATGCTCTCCAAGCTATGTTTTTTAGATGTTTCAGAACACACCGTACACTTCTCCAGAGTGGCTGTTGGCAATTTACATCCCTCCCATCAGCGTAGCAAGGCTCCCATTTCTCCATGGCCGGTCCTGCATTTCTGGTTTGGACACGTTTTTCCGCATGGCCCTTTTGCCCGCTGGGAAGCCAGACTTCTTTGTAGCGCTGATTTGCCTTTCCAGGTGGCTTGGTTGGCCAAAAAGGGCGTATGCGTTTTTTCCTGAATATATTCAGGAAAAAACGCATACGCCCTTTTTGGACAAGGGCATCATTGTCCACGTTTTGCCGCTTTTCATGTGCTTTCAAGGTGATTCGAATCTACCTCCTGAAATCTGTTTCCTGCAATTCTGCCTTGCGTTCAAAGCCTCTTCGTTGCCTTCCCTCAATATATTTGTGGACGAGATTTATCATTTATAACTCTGCAGGTTTGTGAATTGCAGTGCCCCTGAGCTCCATTTTTCCAGTCGCTTTTTTGGGAGCTGCCCGCAAAAGTGCAGGATTGCTTCAGGCCCTCTTCTGGTTCTGGGGGGCAGGCTGAGCTTGTGGTTAATTCTTCTTCCTGATGGGAAAATAGAGTGACCTGTGCCTGTCCCAACCCCTAGAGCTAGTCTCTCATTGGTTCCCCTCTTCCCGTTCATCCTCAGGACAAATTGCAACCTGTACGGAACAGGAGGTTAAAGGTGCTGATTCTCCAAGGAGGGAGATGGCTAGTAAAGCGGCTGGAATGGCGAACCCGAGCACAAGGAGATGAGAAATGAGGTGCGTTTTAGAAACCTTTCCCGATCACACGGTGTACCATCTTCTGGGTTTCTCATGCATGTTTCCGACGTAGGAAGATGCCCTTGAACCTGGAGATTTGGGACCCATGGGATGGGTTCCATGCAGTATTACTTTAAAGGGTCTGCGTTGGCTCATGCAACCTCACCAAACCTCTGAGCCCCAAGAGTGTCCACCCTTATGTCTCAATCAGCTGTGGGTCTAGATATGGTCAATCCAGGTTGCATCACAGCCCCTGAACGAATTTTGTAAGAATTTCTCTCTCTTTCACTGTCTTTGTTTCACGGGTTTTGAAAAGTAATTTATTTTTATAATGGGGTTTAGCTGCTTTTCAAGGCTGTGTTTATGCCGCTTTACACCCCCTTGACTCACTTACAGAGAGATATCAATACATAGGTTTGAAGATTCTTACTAGTCAGATATATTCTTGTGCGGTGAATAGGGGGTGTTGAGTCCAGTTCACTGAGCAAGGAGTCGGTCTTGTCTACTACATATTGGGTTTATGGAACGGTATCTGAGCTAATTTGAAACCCTTGTTTTATGCATCACCCCACCTCACCTTTCCCGTTCAGCAGCCATCGTGTGTTTTCTGAACGTGTGACTCTGTTCTGTTTTGTAATTCAGTTCAAGTGTAGCGGTTTTTACATTCCCTCTATAAGTGATTTCTTATGATAAGTGTCTTTTTCTGTGTGACTTATTTCACTTAGATTCCTTGTATCTAAATCCACTCATCGTGCTGCTACTATCCTTATGACGTTGATTTCATGGCTGAGTGATATTCCATTGTACATGAGGACCACAACTTCTTTATCCACTTTTCTCTTTCCTAGGATATTTAAGGTGTAATGAAGTGGGGGTTCTTGTCAACAGAGCAGCCCTAAACTTTGGGGTGCCTGTGTCTTGCTGATTTTTAGTTTTCCCAATTTATACGCCCATGAGTGGAAGTGCCCTATGCTCTCCAAGCTGTGTTTTTTAGATGTTTCAGGACACACCGTACACTTCTCCAGAGTGGCTGTTGGCAATTTACATCCCGCCCATCAGCGTAGCAAGGCTCCCATTTCTCCATGGCCGGTCCTGCATTTCTGGTTTGGACACGTTTTTCCGCATGGCCCTTTTGCCCGCTGGGAAGCCAGACTTCTTTGTAGCGCTGATTTGCCTTTCCAGGTGGCTTGGTTGGCCAAAAAGGGCGTATGCGTTTTTTCCTGAATATATTCAGGAAAAAACGCATACGCCCTTTTTGGCCAAGGGCATCATTGTCCACGTTTTGCCGCTTTTCATGTGCTTTCAAGGTGATTCGAATCTACCTCCTGAAATCTGTTTCCTGCAATTCTGCCTTGCGTTCAAAGCCTCTTCGTTGCCTTCCCTCAATATATTTGTGGACGAGATTTATCATTTATAACTCTGCAGGTTTGTGAATTGCAGTGCCCCTGAGCTCCATTTTTCCAGTCGCTTTTTTGGGAGCTGCCCGCAAAAGTGCAGGATTGCTTCAGGCCCTCTTCTGGTTCTGGGGGGCAGGCTGAGCTTGTGGTTAATTCTTCTTCCTGATGGGAAAATAGAGTGACCTGTGCCTGTCCCAACCCCTAGAGCTAGTCTCTCATTGGTTCCCCCTCTTCCCGTTCATCCTCAGGACAAATTGCAACCTGTACGGAACAGGAGGTTAAAGGTGCTGATTCTCCAAGGAGGGAGATGGCTAGTAAAGCGGCTGGAATGGCGAACCCGAGCACAAGGAGATGAGAAATGAGGTGCGTTTTAGAAACCTTTCCCGATCACACGGTGTACCATCTTCTGTGTTTCTCATGCATGTTTCCGACGTAGGAAGATGCCCTTGAACCTGGAGATTTGGGACCCATGGGATGGGTTCCATGCAGTATTAGTTTAAAGGGTCTGCGTTGGCTCATGCAACCTCACCAAACCTCTGAGCCCCAAGAGTGTCCACCCTTATGTCTCAATCAGCTGTGGGTCTAGATATGGTCAATCCAGGTTGCATCACAGCCCCTCAATGAATTTTGTAAGAATTTCTCTCTCTTTCACTGTCTTTGTTTCACGGGTTTTGAAAAGTAATTTATTTTTATAATGGGGTTTAGCTGCTTTTCAAGGCTGTGTTTATGCCGCTTTACACCCCCTTGACTCACTTACAGAGAGATATCAATACATAGGTTTGAAGATTCTTACTAGTCAGATATATTCTTGTGCGGTGAATAGGGGGTGTTGAGTCCAGTTCACTGAGCAAGGAGTCGGTCTTGTCTACTACATATTGGGTTTATGGAACGGTATCTGAGCTAATTTGAAACCCTTGTTTTATGCATCACCCCACCTCACCTTTCCCGTTCAGCAGCCATCGTGTGTTTTCTGAACGTGTGACTCTGTTCTGTTTTGTAATTCAGTTCAAGTGTAGCGGTTTTTACATTCCCTCTATAAGTGATTTCTTATGATAAGTGTCTTTTTCTGTGTGACTTATTTCACTTAGAATCGTCGTACCTAAATCCACTCATCGTGCTGCTACTAGCCTTATGACGATGATTTCATGGCTGAGTGATATTCCATTGTGCATGAGGACCACAAATTCTTTATCCACTTTTCTCTTTCCTAGGATATTTAAGGTGTAATGAAGTGGGGGTTCTTGTCAACAGAGCAGCCCTAAACTTTGGGGTGCCTGTGTCTTGCTGATTTTTAGTTTTCCCAATTTATACGCCCATGAGTGGAAGTGCCCTATGCTCTCCAAGCTGTGTTTTTTAGATGTTTCAGGACACACCGTACACTTCTCCAGAGTGGCTGTTGGCAATTTACATCCCGCCCATCAGCGTAGCAAGGCTCCCATTTCTCCATGGCCGGTCCTGCATTTCTGGTTTGGACACGTTTTTCCGCATGGCCCTTTTGCCCGCTGGGAAGCCAGACTTCTTTGGAGCGCTGATTTGCCTTTCCAGGTGGCTTGGTTGGCCAAAAAGGGCGTATGCGTTTTTTCCTGAATATATTCAGGAAAAAACGCATACGCCCTTTTTGGCCAAGGGCATCATTGTCCACGTTTTGCCGCTTTTCATGTGCTTTCAAGGCGATTCGAATCTACCTCCTGAAATCTGTTTCCTGCAATTCTGCCTTGCTTTCAAAGCCTCTTCGTTGCCTTCCCTCAATATATTTGTGGACGAGAGTTATCATTTATAACTCTGCAGGTTTGTGAATTGCAGTGCCCCTGAGCTCCATTATTCCAGTCGCTTTTTTGGGAGCTGGCCGCAAAAGTGCAGGATTGCTTCAGGCCCTCTTCTGGTTCTGGGGGGCAGGCTGAGCTTGTGGTTAATTCTTCTTCCTGATGGGAAAATAGAGTGACCTGTGCCTGTCCCAACCCCTAGAGCTAGTCTCTCATTGGTTCCCCCTCTTCCCCTTCATCCTCAGGACAAATTGCAACCTGTACGGAACAGGAGGTTAAAGGTGCTGATTCTCCATGGAGGGAGATGGCTAGTAAAGCGGCTGGAATGGCGAACCCGAGCACAAGGAGATGAGAAATGAGGTGCGTTTTAGAAACCTTTCCCGATCACACGGTGTACCATCTTCTGGGTTTCTCATGCATGTTTTCGACGTAGGAAGATGCCCTTGATCCTGGAGATTTGGGACCCATGGGATGGGTTCCATGCAGTATTACTTGAAAGGGTCTGCGTTGGCTCATGCAACCTCACCAAACCTCTGAGCCCCAAGAGTGTCCACCCTTATGTCTCAATCAGCTGTGGGTCTAGATATGGTCAATCCAGGTTGCATCACAGCCCCTGAACGAATTTTGTAAGAATTTCTCTCTCTTTCACTGTCTTTGTTTCACGGGTTTTGAAAAGTAATTTATTTTTATAATGGGGTTTAGCTGCTTTTCACGGCTGTGTTTATGCCGCTTTACACCCCCTTGACTCACTTACAGAGAGATATCAATACATAGGTTTGAAGATTCTTACTAGTCAGATATATTCTTGTGCGGTGAATAGGGGGTGTTGAGTCCAGTTCACTGAGCAAGGAGTAGGTCTTGTCTACTACATATTGGGCTTATGGAACGGTATCTGAGCTAAATTGAAACCCTTGTTTTATGCATCACCCCACCTCACCTTTCCCGTTCAGCAGCCATCGTGTGTTTTCTGAACGTGTGACTCTGTTCTGTTTTGTAATTCAGTTCATGTGTAGCGGTTTTTACATTGCCTCTATAAGTGATTTCTTATGATAAGTGTCTTTTTCTGTGTGACTTATTTCACTTAGATTCGTCGTACCTAAATCCACTCATCGTGCTGCTACTAGCCTTATGACGTTGATTTCATGGCTGAGTGATATTCCATTGTACATGAGGACCACAACTTCTTTATCCACTTTTCTCTTTCCTAGGATATTTAAGGTGTAATGAAGTGGGGGTTCTTGTCAACAGAGCAGCCCTAAACTTTGGGGTGCCTGTGTCTTGCTGATTTTTAGTTTTCCCAATTTATACGCCCATGAGTGGAAGTGCCCTATGCTCTCCAAGCTGTGTTTTTTAGATGTTTCAGGACACACCGTACGCTTCTCCAGAGTGGCTGTTGGCAATTTACATCCCGCCCATCAGCGTAGCAAGGCTCCCATTTCTCCATGGCCGGTCCTGCATTTCTGGTTTGGACACGTTTTTCCGCATGGCCCTTTTGCCCGCTGGAAAGCCAGACTTCTTGGAGCGCTGATTTGCCTTTCCAGGTGGCTTGGTTGGCCAAAAAGGGCGTATGCGTTTTTTCCTGAATATATTCAGGAAAAAACGCATACGCCCTTTTTGGCCAAGGGCATCATTGTCCACGTTTTGCCGCTTTTCATGTGCTTTCAAGGCGATTCGAATCTACCTCCTGAAATCTGTTTCCTGCAATTCTGCCTTGCTTTCAAAGCCTCTTCGTTGCCTTCCCTCAATATATTTGTGGACGAGAGTTATCATTTATAACTCTGCAGGTTTGTGAATTGCAGTGCCCCTGAGCTCCATTTTTCCAGTCGCTTTTTTGGGAGCTGGCCGCAAAAGTGCAGGATTGCTTCAGGCCCTCTTCTGGTTCTGGGGGGCAGGCTGAGCTTGTGGTTAATTCTTCTTCCTGATGGGAAAATAGAGTGACCTGTGCCTGTCCCAACCCCTAGAGCTAGTCTCTCATTGGTTCCCCCTCTTCCCGTTCATCCTCAGGACAAATTGCCACCTGTACGGAACAGGAGGTTAAAGGTGCTGATTCTCCATGGAGGGAGATGGCTAGTAAAGCGGCTGGAATGGCGAACCCGAGCACAAGGAGATGAGAAATGAGGTGCGTTTTAGAAACCTTTCCCGATCACACGGTGTACCATCTTCTGGGTTTCTCATGCATGTTTTCTACGTAGGAAGATGCCCTTGAACCTGGAGATTTGGGACCCATGGGATGGGTACCATGCAGTATTACTTGAAAGGGTCTGCGTTGGCTCATGCAACCTCACCAAACCTCTGAGCCCCAAGAGTGTCCACCCTTATGTCTCAATCAGCTGTGGGTCTAGATATGGTCAATCCAGGTTGCATCACAGCCCCTGAACGAATTTTGTAAGAATTTCTCTCTCTTTCACTGTCTTTGTTTCACGGGTTTTGAAAAGTAATTTATTTTTATAATGGGGTTTAGCTGCTTTTCACGGCTGTGTTTATGCCGCTTTACACCCCCTTGACTCACTTACAGAGAGATATCAATACATAGGTTTGAAGATTCTTACTAGTCAGATATATTCTTGTGCGGTGAATAGGGGGTGTTGAGTCCAGTTCACTGAGCAAGGAGTAGGTCTTGTCTACTACATATTGGGCTTATGGAACGGTAACTGAGCTAATTTGAAACCCTTGTTTTATGCATCACCCCACCTCACCTTTCCCGTTCAGCAGCCATCGTGTGTTTTCTGAACGTGTGACTCTGTTCTGTTTTGTAATTCAGTTCAAGTGTAGCGGTTTTTACATTCCCTCTATAAGTGATTTATTATGATAAGTGTCTTTTTCTGTGTGACTTATTTCACTTAGATTCGTCGTACCTAAATCCACTCATCGTGCTGCTACTAGCCTTATGACGTTGATTTCATGGCTGAGTGATATTCCATTGTACATGAGGACCACAACTTCTTTATCCACTTTTCTCTTTCCTAGGATATTTAAGGTGTAATGAAGTGGGGGTTCTTGTCAACAGAGCAGCCCTAAACTTTGGGGTGCCTGTGTCTTGCTGATTTTTAGTTTTCCCAATTTATACGCCCATGAGTGGAAGTGCCCTATGCTCTCCAAGCTGTGTTTTTTAGATGTTTCAGGACACACCGTACGCTTCTCCAGAGTGGCTGTTGGCAATTTACATCCCGCCCATCAGTGTAGCAAGGCTCCCATTTCTCCATGGCCGGTCCTGCATTTCTGGTTTGGACACGTTTTTCCGCATGGCCCTTTTGCCCGCTGGGAAGCCAGACTTCTTTGGAGCGCTGATTTGCCTTTCCAGGTGGCTTGGTTGGCCAAAAAGGGCGTATGCGTTTTTTCCTGAATATATTCAGGAAAAAACGCATACGCCCTTTTTGGCCAAGGGCATCATTGTCCACGTTTTGCCGCTTTTCATGTGCTTTCAAGGCGATTCGAATCTACCTCCTGAAATCTGTTTCCTGCAATTCTGCCTTGCTTTCAAAGCCTCTTCGTTGCCTTCCCTCAATATATTTGTGGACGAGAGTTATCATTTATAACTCTGCAGGTTTGTGAATTGCAGTGCCCCTGAGCTCCATTTTTCCAGTCGCTTTTTTGGGAGCTGGCCGCAAAAGTGCAGGATTGCTTCAGGCCCTCTTCTGGTTCTGGGGGGCAGGCTGAGCTTGTGGTTAATTCTTCTTCCTGATGGGAAAATAGAGTGACCTGTGCCTGTCCCAACCCCTAGAGCTAGTCTCTCATTGGTTCCCCCTCTTCCCGTTCATCCTCAGGACAAATTGCCACCTGTACGGAACAGGAGGTTAAAGGTGCTGATTCTCCATGGAGGGAGATGGCTAGTAAAGCGGCTGGAATGGCGAACCCGAGCACAAGGAGATGAGAAATGAGGTGCGTTTTAGAAACCTTTCCCGATCACACGGTGTACCATCTTCTGGGTTTCTCATGCATGTTTTCGACGTAGGAAGATGCCCTTGAACCTGGAGATTTGGGACCCATGGGATGGGTACCATGCAGTATTACTTGAAAGGGTCTGCGTTGGCTCATGCAACCTCACCAAACCTCTGAGCCCCAAGAGTGTCCACCCTTATGTCTCAATCAGCTGTGGGTCTAGATATGGTCAATCCAGGTTGCATCACAGCCCCTGAACGAATTTTGTAAGAATTTCTCTCTCTTTCACTGTCTTTGTTTCACGGGTTTTGAAAAGAAATTTATTTTTATAATGGGGTTTAGCTGCTTTTCACGGCTGTGTTTATGCCGCTTTACACCCCCTTGACTCACTTACAGAGAGATATCAATACATAGGTTTGAAGATTCTTACTAGTCAGATATATTCTTGTGCGGTGAATAGGGGGTGTTGAGTCCAGTTCACTGAGCAAGGAGTAGGTCTTTTCTACTACATATTGGGTTTATGGAACGGTATCTGAGCTAATTTGAAACCCTTGTTTTATGCATCACCCCACCTCACCTTTCCCGTTCAGCAGCCATAGTGTGTTTTCTGAACGTGTGACTCTGTTCTGTTTTGTAATTCAGTTCAAGTGTAGCGGTTTTTACATTCCCTCTATAAGTGATTTCTTATGATAAGTGTCTTTTTCTGTGTGACTTATTTCACTTAGATTCGTCGTACCTAAATCCACTCATCGTGCTGCTACTAGCCTTATGACGTTGATTTCATGGCTGAGTGATATTCCATTGTACATGAGGACCACAACTTCTTTATCCACTTTTCTCTTTCCTAGGATATTTAAGGTGTAATGAAGTGGGGGTTCTTGTCAACAGAGCAGCCCTAAACTTTGGGGTGCCTGTGTCTTGCTGATTTTTAGTTTTCCCAATTTATACGCCCATGAGTGGAAGTGCCCTATGCTCTCCAAGCTGTGTTTTTTAGATGTTTCAGGACACACCGTACGCTTCTCCAGAGTGGCTGTTGGCAATTTACATCCCGCCCATCAGCGTAGCAAGGCTCCCATTTCTCCATGGCCGGTCCTGCATTTCTGGTTTGGACACGTTTTTCCGCATGGCCCTTTTGCCCGCTGGGAAGCCAGACTTCTTTGGAGTGCTGATTTGCCTTTCCACGTGGCTTGGTTGGCCAAAAAGGGCGTATGCGTTTTTTCCTGAATATATTCAGGAAAAAACGCATACGCCCTTTTTGGCCAAGGGCATCATTGTCCACGTTTTGCCGCTTTTCATGTGCTTTCAAGGCGATTCGAATCTACCTCCTGAAATCTGTTTCCTGCAATTCTGCCTTGCTTTCAAAGCCTCTTCGTTGCCTTCCCTCAATATATTTGTGGACGAGAGTTATCATTTATAACTCTGCAGGTTTGTGAATTTCAGTGCCCCTGAGCTCCATTTTTCCAGTCGCTTTTTTGGGAGCTGGCCGCAAAAGTGCAGGATTGCTTCAGGCCCTCTTCTGGTTCTGGGGGGCAGGCTGAGCTTGTGGTTAATTCTTCTTCCTGATGGGAAAATAGAGTGACCTGTGCCTGTCCCAACCCCTAGAGCTAGTCTCTCATTGGTTCCCCCTCTTCCCGTTCATCCTCAGGACAAATTGCCACCTGTACGGAACAGGAGGTTAA
Source organism: Balaenoptera acutorostrata (assembly GCF_949987535.1). Taxonomy (NCBI): domain Eukaryota; kingdom Metazoa; phylum Chordata; class Mammalia; order Artiodactyla; family Balaenopteridae; genus Balaenoptera; species Balaenoptera acutorostrata. Next base: position 413,828 of record NW_026645604.1, read on the forward strand.
AGGTGCTGATTCTCCATGGAGGGAGATGGCTAGTAAAGCGGCTGGAATGGCGAACCCGAGCACAAGGAGAAGAGAAATGAGGTGCGTTTTAGAAACCTTTCCCGATCACACGGTGTACCATCTTCTGGGTTTCTCATGCATGTTTTCGACGTAGGAAGATGCCCTTGAACCTGGAGATTTGGGACCCATGGGATGGGTACCATGCAGTATTACTTGAAAGGGTCTGCGTTGGCTCATGCAACCTCACCAAACCTCTGAGCCCCAAGAGTGTCCACCCGTATGTCTCAATCAGCTGTGGGTCTAGATATGGTCAATCCAGGTTGCATCACAGCCCCTGAACGAATTTTGTAAGAATTTCTCTCTCTTTCACTGTCTTTGTTTCACGGGTTTTGAAAAGTAATTTATTTTTATAATGGGGTTTAGCTGCTTTTCACGGCTGTGTTTATGCCGCTTTACACCCCCTTGACTCACTTACAGAGAGATATCAATACATAGGTTTGAAGATTCTTACTAGTCAGATATATTCTTGTGCGGTGAATAGGGGGTGTTGAGTCCAGTTCACTGAGCAAGGAGTAGGTCTTGTCTACTACATATTGGGCTTATGGAACGGTATCTGAGCTAATTTGAAACCCTTGTTTTATGCATCACCCCACCTCACCTTTCCCGTTCAGCAGCCATCGTGTGTTTTCTGAACGTGTGACTCTGTTCTGTTTTGTAATTCAGTTCAAGTGTAGCGGTTTTTACATTCCCTCTATAAGTGATTTCTTATGATAAGTGTCTTTTTCTGTGTGACTTATTTCACTTAGATTCGTCGTACCTAAATCCACTCATCATGCTGCTACTAGCCTTATGACGTTGATTTCATGGCTGAGTGATATTCCATTGTACATGAGGACCACAACTTCTTTATCCACTTTTCTCTTTCCTAGGATATTTAAGGTGTAATGAAGTGGGGGTTCTTGTCAACAGAGCAGCCCTAAACTTTGGGGTGCCTGTGTCTTGCTGATTTTTAGTTTTCCCAATTTATACGCCCATGAGTGGAAGTGCCCTATGCTCTCCAAGCTGTGTTTTTTAGATGTTTCAGGACACACCGTACGCTTCTCCAGAGTGGCTGTTGGCAATTTACATCCCGCCCATCAGCGTAGCAAGTCTCCCATTTCTCCATGGCCGGTCCTGCATTTCTGGTTTGGACACTTTTTTCCGCATGGCCCTTTTGCCCGCTGGGAAGCCAGACTTCTTTGGAGCGCTGATTTGCCTTTCCAGGTGGCTTGGTTGGCCAAAAAGGGCGTATGCGTTTTTTCCTGAATATATTCAGGAAAAAACGCATACGCCCTTTTTGGCCAAGGGCATCATTGTCCACGTTTTGCCGCTTTTCATGTGCTTTCAAGGCGATTCGAATCTACCTCCTGAAATCTGTTTCCTGCAATTCTGCCTTGCTTTCAAAGCCTCTTCGTTGCCTTCCCTCAATATATTTGTGGACGAGAGTTATCATTTATAACTCTGCAGGTTTGTGAATTGCAGTGCCCCTGAGCTCCATTTTTCCAGTCGCTTTTTTGGGAGCTGGCCGCAAAAGTGCAGGATTGCTTCAGGCCCTCTTCTGGTTCTGGGGGGCAGGCTGAGCTTGTGGTTAATTCTTCTTCCTGATGGGAAAATAGAGTGACCTGTGCCTGTCCCAACCCCTAGAGCTAGTCTCTCATTGGTTCCCCCTCTTCCCGTTCATCCTCAGGACAATTTGCCACCTGTACGGAACAGGAGGTTAAAGGTGCTGATTCTCCATGGAGGGAGATGGCTAGTAAAGCGGCTGGAATGGCGAACCCGAGCACAAGGAGATGAGAAATGAGGTGCGTTTTAGAAACCTTTCCCGATCACACGGTGTACCATCTTCTGGGTTTCTCATGCATGTTTTCGACGTAGGAAGATGCCCTTGAACCTGGAGATTTGGGACCCATGGGATGGGTACCATGCAGTATTACTTGAAAGGGTCTGCGTTGGCTCATGCAACCTCACCAAACCTCTGAGCCCCAAGAGTGTCCACCCTTATGTCTCAATCAGCTGTGGGTCTAGATATGGTCAATCCAGGTTGCATCACAGCCCCTGAACGAATTTTGTAAGAATTTCTCTCTCTTTCACTGTATTTGTTTCACGGGTTTTGAAAAGTAATTTATTTTTATAATGGGGTTTAGCTGCTTTTCACGGCTGTGTTTAGGCCGCTTTACACCCCCTTGACTCACTTACAGAGAGATATCAATACATAGGTTTGAAGATTCTTACTAGTCAGATATATTCTTGTGCGGTGAATAGGGGGTGTTGAGTCCAGTTCACTGAGCAAGGAGTAGGTCTTGTCTACTACATATTGGGCTTATGGAACGGTATCTGAGCTAATTTGAAACCCTTGTTTTATGCATCACCCCACCTCACCTTTCCCGTTCAGCAGCCATCGTGTGTTTTCTGAACGTGTGACTCTGTTCTGTTTTGTAATTCAGTTCAAGTGTAGCGGTTTTTACATTCCCTCTATAAGTGATTTCTTATGATAAGTGTCTTTTTCTGTGTGACTTATTTCACTTAGATTCGTCGTACCTAAATCCACTCATCGTGCTGCTACTAGCCTTATGACGTTGATTTCATGGCTGAGTGATATTCCATTGTACATGAGGACCACAACTTCTTTATCCACTTTTCTCTTTCCTAGGATATTTAAGGTGTAATGAACTGGGGGTTCTTGTCAACAGAGCAGCCCTAAACTTTGGGGTGCCTGTGTCTTGCTGATTTTTAGTTTTCCCAATTTATACGCCCATGAGTGGAAGTGCCCTATGCTCTCCAAGCTGTGTTTTTTAGATGTTTCAGGACACACCGTACGCTTCTCCAGAGTGGCTGTTGGCAATTTACATCCCGCCCATCAGCGTAGCAAGGCTCCCATTTCTCCATGGCCGGTCCTGCATTTCTGGTTTGGACACGTTTTTCCGCATGGCCCTTTTGCCCGCTGGGAAGCCAGACTTCTTTGGAGCGCTGATTTGCCTTTCCAGGTGGCTTGGTTGGCCAAAAAGGGCGTATGCGTTTTTTCCTGAATATATTCAGGAAAAAACGCATACGCCCTTTTTGGCCAAGGGCATCATTGTCCACGTTTTGCCGCTTTTCATGTGCTTTCAAGGCGATTCGAATCTACCTCCTGAAATCTGTTTCCTGCAATTCTGCCTTGCGTTCAAAGCCTCTTCGTTGCCTTCCCTCAATATATTTGTGGACAAGAGTTATCATTTATAACTCTGCAGATTTGTGAATTGCAGTGCCCCTGAGCTCCATTTTTCCAGTCGCTTTTTTGGGAGCTGGCCGCAAAAGTGCAGGATTGCTTCAGGCCCTCTTCTGGTTCTGGGGGGCAGGCTGAGCTTGTGGTTAATTCTTCTTCCTGATGGGAAAATAGAGTGACCTGTGCCTGTCCCAACCCCTAGAGCTAGTCTCTCATTGGTTCCCCCTCTTCCCGTTCATCCTCAGGACAAATTGCCACCTGTACGGAACAGGAGGTTAAAGGTGCTGATTCTCCATGGAGGGAGATGGCTAGTAAAGCGGCTGGAATGGCGAACCCGAGCACAAGGAGATGAGAAATGAGGTGCGTTTTAGAAACCTTTCCCGATCACACGGTGTACCATCTTCTGGGTTTCTCATGCATGTTTTCGACGTAGGAAGATGCCCTTGAACCTGGAGATTTGGGACCCATGGGATGGGTACCATGCAGTATTACTTGAAAGGGTCTGCGTTGGCTCATGCAACCTCACCAAACCTCTGAGCCCCAAGAGTGTCCACCCTTATGTCTCAATCAGCTGTGGGTCTAGATATGGTCAATCCAGGTTGCATCACAGCCCCTGAACGAATTTTGTAAGAATTTCTCTCTCTTTCACTGTCTTTGTTTCACGGGTTTTGAAAAGTAATTTATTTTTATAATGGGGTTTAGCTGCTTTTCACGGCTGTGTTTATGCCGCTTTACACCCCCTTGACTCACTTACAGAGAGATATCAATACATAGGTTTGAAGATTCTTACTAGTCAGATATATTGTTGTGCGGTGAATAGGGGGTGTTGAGTCCAGTTCACTGAGCAAGGAGTAGGTCTTGTCTACTACATTTTGGGCTTATGGAACGGTATCTGAGCTAATTTGAAACCCTTGTTTTATGCATCACCCCACCTCACCTTTCCCGTTCAGCAGCCCTCGTGTGTTTTCTGAACGTGTGACTCTGTTCTGTTTTGTAATTCAGTTCAAGTGTAGCGGTTTTTACATTCCCTCTATAAGTGATTTCTTATGATAAGTGTCTTTTTCTGTGTGACTTATTTCACTTAGAATCGTCGTACCTAAATCCACTCATCGTGCTGCTACTAGCCTTATGACGATGATTTCATGGCTGAGTGATATTCCATTGTGCATGAGGACCACAACTTCTTTATCCACTTTTCTCTTTCCTAGGATATTTAAGGTGTAATGAAGTGGGGGTTCTTGTCAACAGAGCAGCCCTAAACTTTGGGGTGCCTGTGTCTTGCTGATTTTTAGTTTTCCCAATTTATACGCCCATGAGTGGAAGTGCCCTATGCTCTCCAAGCTGTGTTTTTTAGATGTTTCAGGACACACCGTACACTTCTCCAGAGAGGCTGTTGGCAATTTACATCCCGCCCATCAGCGTAGCAAGGCTCCCATTTCTCCATGGCCGGTCCTGCATTTCTGGTTTGGACACGTTTTTCCGCATGGCCCTTTTGCCCGCTGGGAAGCCAGACTTCTTTGGAGCGCTGATTTGCCTTTCCAGGTGGCTTGGTTGGCCAAAAAGGGCGTATGCGTTTTTTCCTGAATATATTCAGGAAAAAACGCATACGCCCTTTTTGGCCAAGGGCATCATTGTCCACGTTTTGCCGCTTTTCATGTGCTTTCAAGGCGATTCGAATCTACCTCCTGAAATCTGTTTCCTGCAATTCTGCCTTGCGTTCAAAGCCTCTTCGTTGCCTTCCCTCAATATATTTGTGGACGAGAGTTTTCATTTATAACTCTGCAGGTTTGTGAATTGCAGTACCCCTGAGCTCCATTTTTCCAGTCGCTTTTTTGGGAGCTGGCCGCAAAAGTGCAGGATTGCTTCAGGCCCTCTTCTGGTTCTGGGGGGCAGGCTGAGCTTGTGGTTAATTCTTCTTCCTGATGGGAAAATAGAGTGACCTGTGCCTGTCCCAACCCCTAGAGCTAGTCTCTCATTGGTTCCCCCTCTTCCCGTTCATCCTCAGGACAAATTGCCACCTGTACGGAACAGGAGGTTAAAGGTGCTGATTCTCCATGGAGGGAGATGGCTAGTAAAGCGGCTGGAATGGCGAACCCGAGCACAAGGAGATGAGAAATGAGGTGCGTTTTAGAAACCTTTCCCGATCACACGGTGTACCATCTTCTGGGTTTCTCATGCATGTTTTCGACGTAGGAAGATGCCCTTGAACCTGGAGATTTGGGACCCATGGGATGGGTACCATGCAGTATTACTTGAAAGGGTCTGCGTTGGCTCATGCAACCTCACCAAACCTCTGAGCCCCAAGAGTGTCCACCCTTATGTCTCAATCAGCTGTGGGTCTAGATATGGTCAATCCAGGTTGCATCACAGCCCCTGAACGAATTTTGTAAGAATTTCTCTCTCTTTCACTGTCTTTGTTTCACGGGTTTTGAAAAGTAATTTATTTTCATAATGGGGTTTAGCTGCTTTTCACGGCTGTGTTTATGCCGCTTTACACCCCCTTGACTCACTTACAGAGAGATATCAATACATAGGTTTGAAGATTCTTACTAGTCAGATATATTGTTGTGCGGTGAATAGGGGGTGTTGAGTCCAGTTCACTGAGCAAGGAGTAGGTCTTGTCTACTACATTTTGGGCTTATGGAACGGTATCTGAGCTAATTTGAAACCCTTGTTTTATGCATCACCCCACCTCACCTTTCCCGTTCAGCAGCCCTCGTGTGTTTTCTGAACGTGTGACTCTGTTCTGTTTTGTAATTCAGTTCAAGTGTAGCGGTTTTTACATTCCCTCTATAAGTGATTTCTTATGATAAGTGTCTTTTTCTGTGTGACTTATTTCACTTAGAATCGTCGTACCTAAATCCACTCATCGTGCTGCTACTAGCCTTATGACGATGATTTCATGGCTGAGTGATATTCCATTGTGCATGAGGACCACAACTTCTTTATCCACTTTTCTCTTTCCTAGGATATTTAAGGTGTAATGAAGTGGGGGTTCTTGTCAACAGAGCAGCCCTAAACTTTGGGGTGCCTGTGTCTTGCTGATTTTTAGTTTTCCCAATTTATACGCCCATGAGTGGAAGTGCCCTATGCTCTCCAAGCTGTGTTTTTTAGATGTTTCAGGACACACCGTACACTTCTCCAGAGAGGCTGTTGGCAATTTACATCCCGCCCATCAGCGTAGCAAGGCTCCCATTTCTCCATGGCCGGTCCTGCATTTCTGGTTTGGACACGTTTTTCCGCATGGCCCTTTTGCCCGCTGGGAAGCCAGACTTCTTTGGAGCGCTGATTTGCCTTTCCAGGTGGCTTGGTTGGCCAAAAAGGGCGTATGCGTTTTTTCCTGAATATATTCAGGAAAAAACGCATACGCCCTTTTTGGCCAAGGGCATCATTGTCCACGTTTTGCCGCTTTTCATGTGCTTTCAAGGCGATTCGAATCTACCTCCTGAAATCTGTTTCCTGCAATTCTGCCTTGCATTCAAAGCCTCTTCGTTGCCTTCCCTCAATATATTTGTGGACGAGAGTTATCATTTATAACTCTGCAGGTTTGTGAATTGCAGTGCCCCTGAGCTCCATTTTTCCAGTCGCTTTTTTGGGAGCTGGCCGCAAAAGTGCAGGATTGCTTCAGGCCCTCTTCTGGTTCTGGGGGGCAGGCTGAGCTTGTGGTTAATTCTTCTTCCTGATGGGAAAATAGAGTGACCTGTGCCTGTCCCAACCCCTAGAGCTAGTCTCTCATTGGTTCCCCCTCTTCCCGTTCATCCTCAGGACAAATTGCCACCTGTACGGAACAGGAGGTTAAAGGTGCTGATTCTCCATGGAGGGAGATGGCTAGTAAAGCGGCTGGAATGGCGAACCCGAGCACAAGGAGATGAGAAATGAGGTGCGTTTTAGAAACCTTTCCCGATCACACGGTGTACCATCTTCTGGGTTTCTCATGCATGTTTTCGACGTAGGAAGATGCCCTTGAACCTGGAGATTTGGGACCCATGGGATGGGTACCATGCAGTATTACTTGAAAGGGTCTGCGTTGGCTCATGCAACCTCACCAAACCTCTGAGCCCCAAGAGTGTCCACCCTTATGTCTCAATCAGCTGTGGGTCTAGATATGGTCAATCCAGGTTGCATCACAGCCCCTGAACGAATTTTGTAAGAATTTCTCTCTCTTTCACTGTCTTTGTTTCACGGGTTTTGAAAAGTAATTTATTTTTATAATGGGGTTTAGCTGCTTTTCACGGCTGTGTTTATGCCGCTTTACACCCCCTTGACTCACTTACAGAGAGATATCAATACATAGGTTTGAAGATTCTTACTAGTCAGATATATTGTTGTGCGGTGAATAGGGGGTGTTGAGTCCAGTTCACTGAGCAAGGAGTAGGTCTTGTCTACTACATTTTGGGCTTATGGAACGGTATCTGAGCTAATTTGAAACCCTTGTTTTATGCATCACCCCACCTCACCTTTCCCGTTCAGCAGCCCTCGTGTGTTTTCTGAACGTGTGACTCTGTTCTGTTTTGTAATTCAGTTCAAGTGTAGCGGTTTTTACATTCCCTCTATAAGTGATTTCTTATGATAAGTGTCTTTTTCTGTGTGACTTATTTCACTTAGAATCGTCGTACCTAAATCCACTCATCGTGCTGCTACTAGCCTTATGACGATGATTTCATGGCTGAGTGATATTCCATTGTGCATGAGGACCACAACTTCTTTATCCACTTTTCTCTTTCCTAGGATATTTAAGGTGTAATGAAGTGGGGGTTCTTGTCAACAGAGCAGCCCTAAACTTTGGGGTGCCTGTGTCTTGCTGATTTTTAGTTTTCCCAATTTATACGCCCATGAGTGGAAGTGCCCTATGCTCTCCAAGCTGTGTTTTTTAGATGTTTCAGGACACACCGTACACTTCTCCAGAGAGGCTGTTGGCAATTTACATCCCGCCCATCAGCGTAGCAAGGCTCCCATTTCTCCATGGCCGGTCCTGCATTTCTGGTTTGGACACGTTTTTCCGCATGGCCCTTTTGCCCGCTGGGAAGCCAGACTTCTTTGGAGCGCTGATTTGCCTTTCCAGGTGGCTTGGTTGGCCAAAAAGGGCGTATGCGTTTTTTCCTGAATATATTCAGGAAAAAACGCATACGCCCTTTTTGGCCAAGGGCATCATTGTCCACGTTTTGCCGCTTTTCATGTCCTTTCAAGGCGATTCGAATCTACCTCCTGAAATCTGTTTCCTGCAATTCTGCCTTGCGTTCAAAGCCTCTTCGTTGCCTTCCCTCAATATATTTGTGGGCGAGAGTTATCATTTATAACTCTGCAGGTTTGTGAATTGCAGTGCCCCTGAGCTCCATTTTTCCAGTCGCTTTTTTGGGAGCTGGCCGCAAAAGTGCAGGATTGCTTCAGGCCCTCTTCTGGTTCTGGGGGGCAGGCTGAGCTTGTGGTTAATTCTTCTTCCTGATGGGAAAATAGAGTGACCTGTGCCTGTCCCAACCCCTAGAGCTAGTCTCTCATTGGTTCCCCCTCTTCCCGTTCATCCTCAGGACAAATTGCCACCTGTACGGAACAGGAGGTTAAAGGTGCTGATTCTCCATGGAGGGAGATGGCTAGTAAAGCGGCTGGAATGGCGAACCCGAGCACAAGGAGATGAGAAATGAGGTGCGTTTTAGAAACCTTTCCCGATCACACGGTGTACCATCTTCTGGGTTTCTCATGCATGTTTTCGACGTAGGAAGATGCCCTTGAACCTGGAGATTTGGGACCCATGGGATGGGTACCATGCAGTATTACTTGAAAGGGTCTGCGTTGGCTCATGCAACCTCACCAAACCTCTGAGCCCCAAGAGTGTCCACCCTTATGTCTCAATCAGCTGTGGGTCTAGATATGGTCAATCCAGGTTGCATCACAGCCCCTGAACGAATTTTGTAAGAATTTCTCTCTCTTTCACTGTCTTTGTTTCACGGGTTTTGAAAAGTAATTTATTTTTATAATGGGGTTTAGCTGCTTTTCACGGCTGTGTTTATGCCACTTTACACCCCCTTGACTCACTTACAGAGAGATATCAATACATAGGTTTGAAGATTCTTACTAGTCAGATATATTCTTGTGCGGTGAATAGGGGGTGTTGAGTCCAGTTCACTGAGCAAGGAGTAGGTCTTGTCTACTACATATTGGGCTTATGGAACGGTATCTGAGCTAATTTGAAACCCTTGTTTTATGCATCACCCCACCTCACCTTTCCCGTTCAGCAGCCATCGTGTGTTTTCTGAACGTGTGACTCTGTTCTGTTTTGTAATTCAGTTCAAGTGTAGCGGTTTTTACATTCCCTCTATAAGTGATTTCTTATGATAAGTGTCTTTTTCTGTGTGACTTATTTCACTTAGAATCGTCGTACCTAAATCCACTCATCGTGCTGCTACTAGCCTTATGACGATGATTTCATGGCTGAGTGATATTCCATTGTGCATGAGGACCACAACTTCTTTATCCACTTTTCTCTTTCCTAGGATATTTAAGGTGTAATGAAGTGGGGGTTCTTGTCAACAGAGCAGCCCTAAACTTTGGGGTGCCTGTGTCTTGCTGATTTTTAGTTTTCCCAATTTATACGCCCATGAGTGGAAGTGCCCTATGCTCTCCAAGCTGTGTTTTTTAGATGTTTCAGGACACACCGTACGCTTCTCCAGAGTGGCTGTTGGCAATTTACATCCCGCCCATCAGCGTAGCAAGGCTCCCATTTCTCCATGGCCGGTCCTGCATTTCTGGTTTGGACACTTTTTTCCGCATGGCCCTTTTGCCCGCTGGGAAGCCAGACTTCTTTGGAGCGCTGATTTGCCTTTCCAGGTGGCTTGGTTGGCCAAAAAGGGCGTATGCGTTTTTTCCTGAATATATTCAGGAAAAAACGCATACGCCCTTTTTGGCCAAGGGCATCATTGTCCACGTTTTGCCGCTTTTCATGTGCTTTCAAGGCGATTCGAATCTACCTCCTGAAATCTGTTTCCTGCAATTCTGCCTTGCTTTCAAAGCCTCTTCGTTGCCTTCCCTCAATATATTTGTGGACGAGAGTTATCATTTATAACTCTGCAGGTTTGTGAATTGCAGTGCCCCTGAGCTCCATTTTTCCAGTCGCTTTTTTGGGAGCTGGCCGCAAAAGTGCAGGATTGCTTCAGGCCCTCTTCTGGTTCTGGGGGGCAGGCTGAGCTTGTGGTTAATTCTTCTTCCTGATGGGAAAATAGAGTGACCTGTGCCTGTCCCAACCCCTAGAGCTAGTCTCTCATTGGTTCCCCCTCTTCCCGTTCATCCTCAGGACAAATTGCCACCTGTACGGAACAGGAGGTTAAAGGTGCTGATTCTCCATGGAGGGAGATGTCTAGTAAAGCGGCTGGAATGGCGAACCCGAGCACAAGGAGATGAGAAATGAGGTGCGTTTTAGAAACCTTTCCCGATCACACGGTGTACCATCTTCTGGGTTTCTCATGCATGTTTTCGACGTAGGAAGATGCCCTTGAACCTGGAGATTTGGGACCCATGGGATGGGTACCATGCAGTATTACTTGAAAGGGTCTGCGTTGGCTCATGCAACCTCACCAAACCTCTGAGCCCCAAGAGTGTCCACCCTTATGTCTCAATCAGCTGTGGGTCTAGATATGGTCAATCCAGGTTGCATCACAGCCCCTGAACGAATTTTGTAAGAATTTCTCTCTCTTTCACTGTCTTTGTTTCACGGGTTTTGAAAAGTAATTTATTTTTATAATGGGGTTTAGCTGCTTTTCACGGCTGTGTTTATGCCGCTTTACACCCCCTTGACTCACTTACAGAGAGATATCAATACATAGGTTTGAAGATTCTTACTAGTCAGATATATTCTTGTGCGGTGAATAGGGGGTGTTGAGTCCAGTTCACTGAGCAAGGAGTAGGTCTTGTCTACTACATATTGGGCTTATGGAACGGTATCTGAGCTAATTTGAAACCCTTGTTTTATGCATCACCCCACCTCACCTTTCCCGTTCAGCAGCCATCGTGTGTTTTCTGAACGTGTGACTCTGTTCTGTTTTGTAATTCAGTTCAAGTGTAGCGGTTTTTACATTCCCTCTATAAGTGATTTCTTATGATAAGTGTCTTTTTCTGTGTGACTTATTTCACTTAGATTCGTCGTACCTAAATCCACTCATCGTGCTGCTACTAGCCTTATGACGTTGATTTCATGGCTGAGTGATATTCCATTGTACATGAGGACCACAACTTCTTTATCCACTTTTCTCTTTCCTAGGATATTTAAGGTGTAATGAAGTGGGGGTTCTTGTCAACAGAGCAGCCCTAAATTTTGGGGTGCCTGTGTCTTGCTGATTTTTAGTTTTCCCAATTTATACGCCCATGAGTGGAAGTGCCCTATGCTCTCCAAGCTGTGTTTTTTAGATGTTTCAGGACACACCGTACGCTTCTCCAGTTTGGCTGTTGGCAATTTACATCCCGCCCATCAGCGTAGCAAGGCTCCCATTTCTCCATGGCCGGTCCTGCATGTCTGGTTTGGACACGTTTTTCCGCATGGCCCTTTTGCCCGCTGGGAAGCCAGACTTCTTTGGAGCGCTGATTTGCCTTTCCAGGTGGCTTGGTTGGCAAAAAAGGGCGTATGCGTTTTTTCCTGAATATATTCAGGAAAAAACGCATACGCCCTTTTTGGCCAAGGGCATCATTGTCCACGTTTTGCCGCTTTTCATGTGCTTTCAAGGCGATTCGAATCTACCTCCTGAAATCTGTTTCCTGCAATTCTGCCTTGCGTTCAAAGCCTCTTCGTTGCCTTCCCTCAATATATTTGTGGACAAGAGTTATCATTTATAACTCTGCAGGTTTGTGAATTGCAGTGCCCCTGAGCTCCATTTTTCAACTCGCTTTTTTGGGAGCTGGCCGCAAAATTGCAGGATTGCTTCAGGCCCTCTTCTGGTTCTGGGGGGCAGGCTGAGCTTGTGCTTAATTCTTCTTCCTGATGGGAAAATAGAGTGACCTGTGCCTGTCCCAACCCCTAGAGCTAGTCTCTCATTGGTTCCCCCTCTTCCCGTTCATCCTCAGGACAAATTGCCACCTGTACGGAACAGGAGGTTAAAGGTGCTGATTCTCCATGGAGGGAGATGGCTAGTAAAGCGGCTGGAATGGCGAACCCGAGCACAAGGAGATGAGAAATGAGGTGCGTTTTAGAAACCTTTCCCGATCACACGGTGTACCATCTTCTGGGTTTCTCATACATGTTTTCGACGTAGGAAGATGCCCTTGAACCTGGAGATTTGGGACCCATGGGATGGGTACCATGCAGTATTACTTGAAAGGGTCTGCGTTGGCTCATGCAACCTCACCAAACCTCTGAGCCCCAAGAGTGTCCACCCTTATGTCTCAATCAGCTGTGGGTCTAGATATGGTCAATCCAGGTTGCATCACAGCCCCTGAACGAATTTTGTAAGAATTTCTCTCTCTTTCACTGTCTTTGTTTCACGGGTTTTGAAAAGTAATTTATTTTTATAATGGGGTTTAGCTGCTTTTCACGGCTGTGTTTGTGCCGCTTTACACCCCCTTGACTCACTTACAGAGAGATATCAATACATAGGTTTGAAGATTCTTACTAGTCAGATATATTGTTGTGCGGTGAATAGGGGGTGTTGAGTCCAGTTCACTGAGCAAGGAGTAGGTCTTGTCTACTACATTTTGGGCTTATGGAACGGTATCTGAGCTAATTTGAAACCCTTGTTTTATGCATCACCCCACCTCACCTTTCCCGTTCAGCAGCCCTCGTGTGTTTTCTGAACGTGTGACTCTGTTCTGTTTTGTAATTCAGTTCAAGTGTAGCGGTTTTTACATTCCCTCTATAAGTGATTTCTTATGATAAGTGTCTTTTTCTGTGTGACTTATTTCACTTAGAATCGTCGTACCTAAATCCACTCATCGTGCTGCTACTAGCCTTATGACGATGATTTCATGGCTGAGTGATATTCCATTGTGCATGAGGACCACAACTTCTTTATCCACTTTTCTCTTTCCTAGGATATTTAAGGTGTAATGAAGTGGGGGTTCTTGTCAACAGAGCAGCCCTAAACTTTGGGGTGCCTGTGCCTTGCTGATTTTTAGTTTCCCCAATTTATACGCCCATGAGTGGAAGTGCCCTATGCTCTCCAAGCTGTGTTTTTTAGATGTTTCAGGACACACCGTACGCTTCTCCAGAGTGGCTGTTGGCAATTTACATCCCGCCCATCAGCGTAGCAAGGCTCCCATTTCTCCATGGCCGGTCCTGCATTTCTGGTTTGGACACTTTTTTCCGCATGGCCCTTTTGCCCGCTGGGAAGCCAGACTTCTTTGGAGCGCTGATTTGCCTTTCCAGGTGGCTTGGTTGGCCAAAAAGGGCGTATGCGTTTTTTCCTGAATATATTCAGGAAAAAACGCATACGCCCTTTTTGGCCAAGGGCATCATTGTTCACGTTTTGCCGCTTTTCATGTGCTTTCAAGGCGATTCGAATCTACCTCCTGAAATCTGTTTCCTGCAATTCTGCCTTGCGTTCAAAGCCTCTTCGTTGCCTTCCCTCAATATATTTGTGGACGAGAGTTATCATTTATAACTCTGCAGGTTTGTGAATTGCAGTGCCCCTGAGCTCCATTTTTCCAGTCGCTTTTTTGGGAGCTGGCCGCAAAAGTGCAGGATTGCTTCAGGCCCTCTTCTGGTTCTGGGGGGCAGGCTGAGCTTGTGGTTAATTCTTCTTCCTGATGGGAAAATAGAGTGACCTGTGCCTGTCCCAACCCCTAGAGCTAGTCTCTCATTGGTTCCCCCTCTTCCCGTTCATCCTCAGGACAAATTGCCACCTGTACGGAACAGGAGGTTAAAGGTGCTGATTCTCCATGGAGGGAGATGGCTAGTAAAGCGGCTGGAATGGCGAACCCGAGCACAAGGAGATGAGAAATGAGGTGCGTTTTAGAAACCTTTCCCGATCACACGGTGTACCATCTTCTGGGTTTCTCATGCATGTTTTCGACGTAGGAAGATGCCCTTGAACCTGGAGATTTGGGACCCATGGGATGGGTACCATGCAGTATTACTTGAAAGGGTCTGCGTTGGCTCATGCAACCTCACCAAACCTCTGAGGCCCAAGAGTGTCCACCCTTATGTCTCAATCAGCTGTGGGTCTAGATATGGTCAATCCAGGTTGCATCACAGCCCCTGAACGAATTTTGTAAGAATTTCTCTCTCTTTCACTGTCTTTGTTTCACGGGTTTTGAAAAGTAATTTATTTTTATAATGGGGTTTAGCTGCTTTTCACGGCTGTGTTTATGCCGCTTTACACCCCCTTGACTCACTTACAGAGAGATATCAATACATAGGTTTGAAGATTCTTACTAGTCAGATATATTCTTGTGCGGTGAATAGGGGGTGTTGAGTCCAGTTCACTGAGCAAGGAGTAGGTCTTGTCTACTACATATTGGGCTTATGGAACGGTATCTGAGCTAATTTGAAACCCTTGTTTTATGCATCACCCCACCTCACCTTTCCCGTTCAGCAGCCATCGTGTGTTTTCTGAACGTGTGACTCTGTTCTGTTTTGTAATTCAGTTCAAGTGTAGCGGTTTTTACATTCCCTCTATAAGTGATTTCTTATGATAAGTGTCTTTTTCTGTGTGACTTATTTCACTTAGATTCGTCGTACCTAAATCCACTCATCGTGCTGCTACTAGCCTTATGACGATGATTTCATGGCTGAGTGATATTCCATTGTGCATGAGGACCACAACTTCTTTATCCACTTTTCTCTTTCCTAGGATATTTAAGGTGTAATGAAGTGGGGGTTCTTGTCAACAGAGCAGCCCTAAACTTTGGGGTGCCTGTGTCTTGCTGATTTTTAGTTTTCCCAATTTATACGCCCATGAGTGGAAGTGCCCTATGCTCTCCAAGCTGTGTTTTTTAGATGTTTCAGGACACACCGTACGCTTCTCCAGAGTGGCTGTTGGCAATTTACATCCCGCCCATCAGCGTAGCAAGGCTCCCATTTCTCCATGGCCGGTCCTGCATTTCTGGTTTGGACACTTTTTTCCGCATGGCCCTTTTGCCCGCTGGGAAGCCAGACTTCTTTGGAGCGCTGATTTGCCTTTCCAGGTGGCTTGGTTGGCCAAAAAGGGCGTATGCGTTTTTTCCTGAATATATTCAGGAAAAAACGCATACGCCCTTTTTGGCCAAGGGCATCATTGTCCACGTTTTGCCGCTTTTCTTGTGCTTTCAAGGCGATTCGAATCTACCTCCTGAAATCTGTTTCCTGCAATTCTGCCTTGCTTTCAAAGCCTCTTCGTTGCCTTCCCTCAATATATTTGTGGACGAGAGTTATCATTTATAACTCTGCAGGTTTGTGAATTGCAGTGCCCCTGAGCTCCATTTTTCCAGTCGCTTTTTTGGGAGCTGGCCGCAAAAGTGCAGGATTGCTTCAGGCCCTCTTCTGGTTCTGGGGGGCAGGCTGAGCTTGTGGTTAATTCTTCTTCCTGATGGGAAAATAGAGTGACCTGTGCCTGTCCCAACCCCTAGAGCTAGTCTCTCATTGGCTCCCCCTCTTCCCGTTCATCCTCAGGACAAATTGCCACCTGTACGGAACAGGAGGTTAAAGGTGCTGATTCTCCATGGAGGGAGATGGCTAGTAAAGCGGCTGGAATGGCGAACCCGAGCACAAGGAGATGAGAAATGAGGTGCGTTTTAGAAACCTTTCCCGATCACACGGTGTACCATCTTCTGGGTTTCTCATGCATGTTTTCGACGTAGGAAGATGCCCTTGAACCTGGAGATTTGGGACCCATGGGATGGGTTCCATGCAGTATTACTTGAAAGGGTCTGCGTTGGCTCATGCAACCTCACCAAACCTCTGAGCCCCAAGAGTGTCCACCCTTATGTCTCAATCAGCTGTGGGTCTAGATATGGTCAATCCAGGTTGCATCACAGCCCCTGAACGAATTTTGTAAGAATTTCTCTCTCTTTCACTGTCTTTGTTTCACGGGTTTTGAAAAGAAATTTATTTTTATAATGGGGTTTAGCTGCTTTTCACGGCTGTGTTTATGCCGCTTTACACCCCCTTGACTCACTTACAGAGAGATATCAATACATAGGTTTGAAGATTCTTACTAGTCAGATATATTCTTGTGCGGTGAATAGGGGGTGTTGAGTCCAGTTCACTGAGCAAGGAGTAGGTCTTGTCTACTACATTTTGGGCTTATGGAACGGTATCTGAGCTAATTTGAAACCCTTGTTTTATGCATCACCCCACCTCACCTTTCCCGTTCAGCAGCCATCGTGTGTTTTCTGAACGTGTGACTCTGTTCTGTTTTGTAATTCAGTTCAAGTGTAGCGGTTTTTACATTCCCTCTATAAGTGATTTCTTATGATAAGTGTCTTTTTCTGTGTGACTTATTTCACTTAGAATCGTCGTACCTAAATCCACTCATCGTGCTGCTACTAGCCTTATGACGATGATTTCATGGCTGAGTGATATTCCATTGTGCATGAGGACCACAACTTCTTTATCCACTTTTCTCTTTCCTAGGATATTTAAGGTGTAATGAAGTGGGGGTTCTTGTCAACAGAGCAGCCCTAAACTTTGGGGTGCCTGTGTCTTGCTGATTTTTAGTTTTCCCAATTTATACGCCCATGAGTGGAAGTGCCCTATGCTCTCCAAGCTGTGTTTTTTAGATGTTTCAGGACACACCGTACGCTTCTCCAGAGTGGCTGTTGGCAATTTACATCCCGCCCATCAGCGTAGCAAGGCTCCCATTTCTCCATGGCCGGTCCTGCATGTCTGGTTTGGACACTTTTTTCCGCATGGCCCTTTTGCCCGCTGGGAAGCCAGACTTCTTTGGAGCGCTGATTTGCCTTTCCAGGTGGCTTGGTTGGCCAAAAAGGGCGTATGCGTTTTTTCCTGAATATATTCAGGAAAAAACGCATACGCCCTTTTTGGCCAAGGGCATCATTGTCCACGTTTTGCCGCTTTTCATGTGCTTTCAAGGCGATTCGAATCTACCTCCTGAAATCTGTTTCCTGCAATTCTGCCTTGCGTTCAAAGCCTCTTCGTTGCCTTCCCTCAATATATTTGTGGACGAGAGTTATCATTTATAACTCTGCAGGTTTGTGAATTGCAGTGCCCCTGAGCTCCATTTTTCCAGTCGCTTTTTTGGGAGCTGGCCGCAGAAGTGCAGGATTGCTTCAGGCCCTCTTCTGGTTCTGGGGGGCAGGCTGAGCTTGTGGTTAATTCTTCTTCCTGATGGGAAAATAGAGTGACCTATGCCTGTCCCAACCCCTAGAGCTAGTCTCTCATTGGCTCCCCCTCTTCCCGTTCATCCTCAGGACAAATTGCCACCTGTACGGAACAGGAGGTTAAAGGTGCTGATTCTCCATGGAGGGAGATGGCTAGTAAAGCGGCTGGAATGGCGAACCCGAGCACAAGGAGATGAGAAATGAGGTGCGTTTTAGAAACCTTTCCCGATCACACGGTGTACCATCTTCTGGGTTTCTCATGCATGTTTTCGACGTAGGAAGATGCCCTTGAACCTGGAGATTTGGGACCCATGGGATGGGTTCCATGCAGTATTACTTGAAAGGGTCTGCGTTGGCTCATGCAACCTCACCAAACCTCTGAGCCCCAAGAGTGTCCACCCTTATGTCTCAATCAGCTGTGGGTCTAGATATGGTCAATCCAGGTTGCATCACAGCCCCTGAACGAATTTTGTAAGAATTTCTCTCTCTTTCACTGTCTTTGTTTCACGGGTTTTGAAAAGAAATTTATTTTTATAATGGGGTTTAGCTGCTTTTCACGGCTGTGTTTATGCCGCTTTACACCCCCTTGACTCACTTACAGAGAGATATCAATACATAGGTTTGAAGATTCTTACTAGTCAGATATATTCTTGTGCGGTGAATAGGGGGTGTTGAGTCCAGTTCACTGAGCAAGGAGTAGGTCTTGTCTACTACATTTTGGGCTTATGGAACGGTATCTGAGCTAATTTGAAACCCTTGTTTTATGCATCACCCCACCTCACCTTTCCCGTTCAGCAGCCATCGTGTGTTTTCTGAACGTGTGACTCTGTTCTGTTTTGTAATTCAGTTCAAGTGTAGCGGTTTTTACATTCCCTCTATAAGTGATTTCTTATGATAAGTGTCTTTTTCTGTGTGACTTATTTCACTTAGAATAGTCGTACCTAAATCCACTCATCGTGCTGCTACTAGCCTTATGACGATGATTTCATGGCTGAGTGATATTCCATTGTGCATGAGGACCACAACTTCTTTATCCACTTTTCTCTTTCCTAGGATATTTAAGGTGTAATGAAGTGGGGGTTCTTGTCAACAGAGCAGCCCTAAACTTTGGGGTGCCTGTGTCTTGCTGATTTTTAGTTTTCCCAATTTATACGCCCATGAGTGGAAGTGCCCTATGCTCTCCAAGCTGTGTTTTTTAGATGTTTCAGGACACACCGTACGCTTCTCCAGAGTGGCTGTTGGCAATTTACATCCCGCCCATCAGCGTAGCAAGGCTCCCATTTCTCCATGGCCGGTCCTGCATGTCTGGTTTGGACACTTTTTTCCGCATGGCCCTTTTGCCCGCTGGGAAGCCAGACTTCTTTGGAGCGCTGATTTGCCTTTCCAGGTGGCTTGGTTGGCCAAAAAGGGCGTATGCGTTTTTTCCTGAATATATTCAGGAAAAAACGCATACGCCCTTTTTGGCCAAGGGCATCATTGTCCACGTTTTGCCGCTTTTCATGTGCTTTCAAGGCGATTCGAATCAACCTCCTGAAATTTGTTTCCTGCAATTCTGCCTTGCGTTCAAAGCCTCTTCGTTGCCTTCCCTCAATATATTTGTGGACGAGAGTTATCATTTATAACTCTGCAGGTTTGTGAATTTCAGTGCCCCTGAGCTCCATTTTTCCAGTCGCTTTTTTGGGAGCTGGCCGCAAAAGTGCAGGATTGCTTCAGGCCCTCTTCTGGTTCTGGGGGGCAGGCTGAGCTTGTGGTTAATTCTTCTTCCTGATGGGAAAATAGAGTGACCTGTGCCTGTCCCAACCCCTAGAGCTAGTCTCTCATTGGTTCCCCCTCTTCCCGTTCATCCTCAGGACAAATTGCAACCTGTACGGAACAGGAGGTTAAAGGTGCTGATTCTCCAAGGAGGGAGATGGCTAGTAAAGCGGCTGGAATGGCGAACCCGAGCACAAGGAGATGAGAAATGAGGTGCGTTTTAGAAACCTTTCCCGATCACATGGTGTACCATCTTCTGGGTTTCTCATGCATGTTTTCGACGTAGGAAGATGCCCTTGAACCTGGAGATTTGGGACCCATGGGATGGGTACCATGCAGTATTACTTGAAAGGGTCTGCGTTGGCTCATGCAACCTCACCAAACCTCTGAGCCCCAAGAGTGTCCACCCTTATGTCTCAATCAGCTGTGGGTCTAGATATGGTCAATCCAGGTTGCATCACAGCCCCTGAACGAATTTTGTAAGAATTTCTGTCTCTTGCACTCTCTTTGTTTCACGGGTTTTGAAGAGTAATTTATTTTTATAATGGGGTTTAGCTGCTTTTCACGGCTGTGTTTATGCCGCTTTACACCCCCTTGACTCACTTACAGAGAGATATCAATACATAGGTTTGAAGATTCTTACTAGTCAGATATATTCTTGTGCGGTGAATAGGGGGTGTTGAGTCCAGTTCACTGAGCAAGGAGTAGGTCTTGTCTACTACATATTGGGTTTATGGAACGGTATCGGAGCTAATTTGAAACCCTTGTTTTATGCATCACGCCACCTCACCTTTCCCGTTCAGCAGCCATCGTGTGTTTTCTGAACGTGTGACTCTGTTCTGTTTTGTAATTCAGTTCAAGTGTAGCGGTTTTTACATTCCCTCTATAAGTGATTTCTTATGATAAGTGTCTTTTTCTGTGTGACTTATTTCACTTAGAATCGTCGTACCTAAATCCACTCATCGTGCTGCTACTAGCCTTATGACGATGATTTCATGGCTGAGTGATATTCCATTGTGCATGAGGACCACAACTTCTTTATCCACTTTTCTCTTTCCTAGGATATTTAAGGTGTAATGAAGTGGGGGTTCTTGTCAACAGAGCAGCCCTAAACTTTGGGGTGCCTGTGTCTTGCTGATTTTTAGTTTTCCCAATTTATACGCCCATGAGTGGAAGTGCCCTATGCTCTCCAAGCTGTGTTTTTTAGATGTTTCAGGACACACCGTACGCTTCTCCAGAGTGGCTGTTGGCAATTTACATCCCGCCCATCAGCGTAGCAAGGCTCCCATTTCTCCATGGCCGGTCCTGCATTTCTGGTTTGGACACTTTTCTCCGCATGGCCCTTTTGCCCGCTGGGAAGCCAGACTTCTTTGGAGCGCTGATTTGCCTTTCCAGGTGGCTTGGTTGGCCAAAAAGGGCGTATGCGTTTTTTCCTGAATATATTCAGGAAAAAACGCATACGCCCTTTTTGGCCAAGGGCATCATTGTCCACGTTTTGCCGCTTTTCATGTGCTTTCAAGGCGATTCGAATCTACCTCCTGAAATCTGTTTCCTGCAATTCTGCCTTGCGTTCAAAGCCTCTTCGTTGCCTTCCCTCAATATATTTGTGGACGAGAGTTATCATTTATAACTCTGCAGGTTTGTGAATTGCAGTGCCCCTGAGCTCCATTTTTCCAGTCGCTTTTTTGGGAGCTGGCCGCAAAAGTGCAGGATTGCTTTAGGCCCTCTTCTGGTTCTGGGGGGCAGGCTGAGCTTGTGCTTAATTCTTCTTCCTGATGGGAAAATAGAGTGACCTGTGCCTGTCCCAACCCCTAGAGCTAGTCTCTCATTGGTCCCCCCTCTTCCCGTTCATCCTCAGGACAAATTGCCACCTGTACGGAACAGGAGGTTAAAGGTGCTGATTCTCCATGGAGGGAGATGGCTAGTAAAGCGGCTGGAATGGCGAACCCGAGCACAAGGAGATGAGAAATGAGGTGCGTTTTAGAAACCTTTCCCGATCACACGGTGTACCATCTTCTGGGTTTCTCATGCATGTTTTCGACGTAGGAAGATGCCCTTGAACCTGGAGATTTGGGACCCATGGGATGGGTACCATGCAGTATTACTTGAAAGGGTCTGCGTTGGCTCATGCAACCTCACCAAACCTCTGAGCCCCAAGAGTGTCCACCCTTATGTGTCAATCAGCTGTGGGTCTAGATATGGTCAATCCAGGTTGCATCACAGCCCCTGAACGAATTTTGTAAGAATTTCTCTCTCTTTCACTGTCTTTGTTTCACGGGTTTTGAAAAGAAATTTATTTTTATAATGGGGTTTAGCTGCTTTTCACGGCTGTGTTTATGCCGCTTTACACCCCCTTGACTCACTTACAGAGAGATATCAATACATAGGTTTGAAGATTCTTACTAGTCAGATATATTCTTGTGCGGTGAATAGGGGGTGTTGAGTCCAGTTCACTGAGCAAGGAGTAGGTCTTGTCTACTACATTTTGGGCTTATGGAACGGTACCTGAGCTAATTTGAAACCCTTGTTTTATGCATCACCCCACCTCACCTTTCCCGTTCAGCAGCCATCGTGTGTTTTCTGAACGTGTGACTCTGTTCTGTTTTGTAATTCAGTTCAAGTGTAGCGGTTTTTACATTCCCTCTATAAGTGATTTCTTATGATAAGTGTCTTTTTCTGTGTGACTTATTTCACTTAGAATCGTCGTACCTAAATCCACTCATCGTGCTGCTACTAGCCTTATGACGATGATTTCATGGCTGATTGATATTCCATTGTGCATGAGGACCACAACTTCTTTATCCACTATTCTCTTTCCTAGGATATTTAAGGTGTAATGAAGTGGGGGTTCTTGTCAACAGAGCAGCCCTAAACTTTGGGGTGCCTGTGTCTTGCTGATTTTTAGTTTTCCCAATTTATACGCCCATGAGTGGAAGTGCCCTATGCTCTCCAAGCTGTGTTTTTTAGATGTTTCAGGACACACCGTACGCTTCTCCAGAGTGGCTGTTGGCAATTTACATCCCGCCCATCAGCGTAGCAAGGCTCCCATTTCTCCATGGCCGGTCCTGCATTTCTGGTTTGGACACTTTTTTCCGCATGGCCCTTTTGCCCGCTGGGAAGCCAGACTTCTTTGGAGCGCTGATTTGCCTTTCCAGGTGGCTTGGTTGGCCAAAAAGGGCGTATGCGTTTTTTCCTGAATATATTCAGGAAAAAACGCATACGCCCTTTTTGGCCAAGGGCATCATTGTCCACGTTTTGCCGCTTTTCATGTGCTTTCAAGGCGATTCGAATCTACCTCCTGAAATCTGTTTCCTGCAATTCTGCCTTGCGTTCAAAGCCTCTTCGTTGCCTTCCCTCAATATATTTGTGGACGAGAGTTATCATTTATAACTCTGCAGGTTTGTGAATTGCAGTGCCCCTGAGCTCCATTTTTCCAGTCGCTTTTTTGGGAGCTGGCCGCAAAAGTGCAGGATTGCTTCAGGCCCTCTTCTGGTTCTGGGGGGCAGGCTGAGCTTGTGGTTAATTCTTTTTCCTGATGGGAAAATAGAGTGACCTGTGCCTGTCCCAACCCCTAGAGCTAGTCTCTCATTGGTTCCCCCTCTTCCCGTTCATCCTCAGGACAAATTGCAACCTGTACGGAACAGGAGGTTAAAGGTGCTGATTCTCCAAGGAGGGAGATGGCTAGTAAAGCGGCTGGAATGGCGAACCCGAGCACAAGGAGATGAGAAATTAGGTGCGTTTTAGAAACCTTTCCCGATCACTCGGTGTACCATCTTCTGGGTTTCTCATGCATGTTTTCGACGTAGGAAGATGCCCTTGAACCTGGAGATTTGGGACCCATGGGATGGGTACCATGCAGTATTACTTGAAAGGGTCTGCGTTGGCTCATGCAACCTCACCAAACCTCTGAGCCCCAAGAGTGTCCACCCTTATGTCTCAATCAGCTGTGGGTCTAGATATGGTCAATCCAGGTTGCATCACAGCCCCTGAACGAATTTTGTAAGAATTTCTGTCTCTTGCACTCTCTTTGTTTCACGGGTTTTGAAGAGTAATTTATTTTTATAATGGGGTTTAGCTGCTTTTCACGGCTGTGTTTATGCCGCTTTACACCCCCTTGACTCACTTACAGAGAGATATCAATACATAGGTTTGAAGATTCTTACTAGTCAGATATATTCTTGTGCGGTGAATAGGGGGTGTTGAGTCCAGTTCACTGAGCAAGGAGTAGGTCTTGTCTACTACATATTGGGTTTATGGAACGGTATCGGAGCTAATTTGAAACCCTTGTTTTATGCATCACCCCACCTCACCTTTCCCGTTCAGCAGCCATCGTGTGTTTTCTGAACGTGTGACTCTGTTCTGTTTTGTAATTCAGTTCAAGTGTAGCGGTTTTTACATTCCCTCTATAAGTGATTTCTTATGATAAGTGTCTTTTTCTGTGTGACTTATTTCACTTAGAATCGTCGTACCTAAATCCACTCATCGTGCTGCTACTAGCCTTATGACGATGATTTCATGGCTGAGTGATATTCCATTGTGCATGAGGACCACAACTTCTTTATCCACTTTTCTCTTTCCTAGGATATTTAAGGTGTAATGAAGTGGGGGTTCTTGTCAACAGAGCAGCCCTAAACTTTGGGGTGCCTGTGTCTTGCTGATTTTTAGTTTTCCCAATTTATACGCCCATGAGTGGAAGTGCCCTATGCTCTCCAAGCTGTGTTTTTTAGATGTTTCAGGACACACCGTACGCTTCTCCAGAGTGGCTGTTGGCAATTTACATCCCGCCCATCAGCGTAGCAAGGCTCCCATTTCTCCATGGCCGGTCCTGCATTTCTTGTTTGGACACGTTTTTCCGCATGGCCCTTTTGCCCGCTGGGAAGCCAGACTTCTTTGGAGCGCTGATTTGCCTTTCCAGGTGGCTTGGTTTGCCAAAAAGGGCGTATGCGTTTTTTCCTGAATATATTCAGGAAAAAACGCATACGCCCTTTTTGACCAAGGGCATCATTGTCCACGTTTTGCCGCTTTTCATGTGCTTTCAAGGCGATTCGAATCTACCTCCTGAAATCTGTTTCCTGCAATTCTGCCTTGCGTTCAAAGCCTCTTCGTTGCCTTCCCTCAATATATTTGTGGACGAGAGTTATCATTTATAACTCTTCAGGTTTGTGAATTGCAGTGCCCCTGAGCTCCATTTTTCCAGTCGCTTTTTTGGGAGCTGGCCGCAAAAGTGCAGGATTGCTTCAGGCCCTCTTCTGGTTCTGGGGGGCAGGCTGAGCTTGTGGTTAATTCTTCTTCCTGATGGGAAAATAGAGTGACCTGTGCCTGTCCCAACCCCTAGAGCTAGTCTCTCATTGGTTCCCCCTCTTCCCGTTCATCCTCAGGACAAATTGCCCCCTGTACGGAACAGGAGGTTAAAGGTGCTGATTCTCCATGGAGGGAGATGGCTAGTAAAGCGGCTGGAATGGCGAACCCGAGCACAAGGAGATGAGAAATGAGGTGCGTTTTAGAAACCTTTCCCGATCACACGGTGTACCATCTTCTGGGTTTCTCATGCCTGTTTTCGACGTAGGAAGATGCCCTTGATCCTGGAGATTTGGGACCCATGGGATGGGTACCATGCAGTATTACTTGAAAGGGTCTGCGTTGGCTCATGCAACCTCACCAAACCTCTGAGCCCCAAGAGTGTCCACCCTTATGTCTCAATCAGCTGTGGGTCTAGATATGGTCAATCCAGGTTGCATCACAGCCCCTGAACGAATTTTGTAAGAATTTCTCTCTCTTTCACTGTCTTTGTTTCACGGGTTTTGAAAAGTAATTTATTTTTATAATGGGGTTTAGCTGCTTTTCACGGCTGTGTTTATGCCGCTTTACACCCCCTTGACTCACTTACAGAGAGATATCAATACATAGGTTTGAAGATTCTTACTAGTCAGATATATTCTTGTGCGGTGAATAGGGGGTGTTGAGTCCAGTTCACTGAGCAAGGAGTAGGTCTTGTCTACTACATATTGGGCTTATGGAATGGTATCTGACCTAATTTGAAACCCTTGTTTTATGCATCACCCCACCTCACCTTTCCCGTTGAGCAGCCATCGTGTGTTTTCTGAACGTGTGACTCTGTTCTGTTTTGTAATTCAGTTCAAGTGTAGCGGTTTTTACATTCCCTCTATAAGTGATTTCTTATGATAAGTGTCTTTTTCTGTGTGACTTATTTCACTTAGTATCGTCGTACCTAAATCCACTCATCGTGCTGCTACTAGCCTTATGACGATGTTTTCATGGCTGAGTGATATTCCATTGTGCATGAGGACCACAACTTCTTTATCCACTTTTCTCTTTCCTAGGATATTTAAGGTGTAATGAAGTGGGGGTTCTTGTCAACAGAGCAGCCCTAAACTTTGGGGTGCCTGTGTCTTGCTGATTTTTAGTTTTCCCAATTTATACGCCCATGAGTGGAAGTGCCCTATGCTCTCCAAGCTGTGTTTTTTAGATGTTTCAGGACACACCGTACGCTTCTCCAGAGTGGCTGTTGGCAATTTCCATCCCGCCCATCAGCGTAGCAAGGCTCCCATTTCTCCATGGCCGGTCCTGCATTTCTGGTTTGGACACTTTTTTCCGCATGGCCCTTTTGCCCGCTGGGAAGCCAGACTTCTTTGGAGCGCTGATTTGCCTTTCCAGGTGGCTTGGTTGGCCAAAAAGGGCGTATGCGTTTTTTCCTGAATATATTCAGGAAAAAACGCATACGCCCTTTTTGGCCAAGGGCATCATTGTCCACGTTTTGCCGCTTTTCATGTGCTTTCAAGGCGATTCGAATCTACCTCCTGAAATCTGTTTCCTGCAATTCTGCCTTGCATTCAAAGCCTCTTCGTTGCCTTCCCTCAATATATTTGTGGACGAGAGTTATCATTTATAACTCTGCAGGTTTGTGAATTGCAGTGCCCCTGAGCTCCATTTTTCCAGTCGCTTTTTTGGGAGCTGGCCGCAAAAGTGCAGGATTGCTTCAGGCCCTCTTCTGGTTCTGGGGGGCAGGCTGAGCTTGTGGTTAATTCTTCTTCCTGATGGGAAAATAGAGTGACCTGTGCCTGTCCCAACCCCTAGAGCTAGTCTCTCATTGGTTCCCCCTCTTCCCGTTCATCCTCAGGACAAATTGCAACCTGTACGGAACAGGAGGTTAAAGGTGCTGATTCTCCAAGGAGGGAGATGGCTAGTAAAGTGGCTGGAATGGCGAACCCGAGCACAAGGAGATGAGAAATGAGGTGCGTTTTAGAAACCTTTCCCGATCACACGGTGTACCATCTTCTGGGTTTCTCATGCATGTTTTCGACGTAGGAAGATGCCCTTGAACCTGGAGATTTGGGACCCATGGGATGGGTACCATGCAGTATTACTTGAAAGGGTCTGCGTTGGCTCATGCAACCTCACCAAACCTCTGAGCCCCAAGAGTGTCCACCCTTATGTCTCAATCAGCTGTGGGTCTAGATATGGTCAATCCAGGTTGCATCACAGCCCCTGAACGAATTTTGTAAGAATTTCTGTCTCTTGCACTCTCTTTGTTTCACAGGTTTTGAAGAGTAATTTATTTTTATAATGGGGTTTAGCTGCTTTTCACGGCTGTGTTTATGCCGCTTTACACCCCCTTGACTCACTTACAGAGAGATATCAATACATAGGTTTGAAGATTCTTACTAGTCAGATATATTCTTGTGCGGTGAATAGGGGGTGTTGAGTCCAGTTCACTGAGAAAGGAGTAGGTCTTGTCTACTACATATTGGGTTTATGGAACGGTATCGGAGCTAATTTGAAACCCTTGTTTTATGCATCACCCCACCTCACCTTTCCCGTTCAGCAGCCATCGTGTGTTTTCTGAACGTGTGACTCTGTTCTGTTTTGTAATTCAGTTCAAGTGTAGCGGTTTTTACATTCCCTCTATAAGTGATTTCTTATGATAAGTGTCTTTTTCTGTGTGACTTATTTCACTTAGAATCGTCGTACCTAAATCCACTCATCGTGCTGCTACTAGCCTTATGACGATGATTTCATGGCTGAGTGATATTCCATTGTGCATGAGGACCACAACTTCTTTATCCACTTTTCTCTTTCCTAGGATATTTAAGGTGTAATGAAGTGGGGGTTCTTGTCAACAGAGCAGCCCTAAACTTTGGGGTGCCTGTGTCTTGCTGATTTTTAGTTTTCCCAATTTATACGCCCATGAGTGGAAGTGCCCTATGCTCTCCAAGCTGTGTTTTTTAGATGTTTCAGGACACACCGTACGCTTCTCCAGAGTGGCTGTTGGCAATTTACATCCCGCCCATCAGCGTAGCAAGGCTCCCATTTCTCCATGGCCGGTCCTGCATTTCTGGTTTGGACACTTTTTTCCGCATGGCCCTTTTGCCCGCTGGGAAGCCAGACTTCTTTGGAGCGCTGATTTGCCTTTCCAGGTGGCTTGGTTGGCCAAAAAGGGCGTATGCGTTTTTTCCTGAATATATTCAGGAAAAAACGCATACGCCCTTTTTGGCCAAGGGCATCATTGTCCACGTTTTGCCGCTTTTCATGTGCTTTCAAGGCGATTCGAATCTACCTCCTGAAATCTGTTTCCTGCAATTCTGCCTTGCGTTCAAAGCCTCTTCGTTGCCTTCCCTCAATATATTTGTGGACGAGAGTTATCATTTATAACTCTGCAGGTTTGTGAATTGCAGTGCCCCTGAGCTCCATTTTTCCAGTCGCTTTTTTGGGAGCTGGCCGCAAAAGTGCAGGATTGCTTTAGGCCCTCTTCTGGTTCTGGGGGGCAGGCTGAGCTTGTGCTTAATTCTTCTTCCTGATGGGAAAATAGAGTGACCTGTGCCTGTCCCAACCCCTAGAGCTAGTCTCTCATTGGTCCCCCCTCTTCCCGTTCATCCTCAGGACAAATTGCCACCTGTACGGAACAGGAGGTTAAAGGTGCTGATTCTCCATGGAGGGAGATGGCTAGTAAAGCGGCTGGAATGGCGAACCCGAGCACAAGGAGATGAGAAATGAGGTGCGTTTTAGAAACCTTTCCCGATCACACGGTGTACCATCTTCTGGGTTTCTCATGCATGTTTTCGACGTAGGAAGATGCCCTTGAACCTGGAGATTTGGGACCCATGGGATGGGTACCATGCAGTATTACTTGAAAGGGTCTGCGTTGGCTCATGCAACCTCACCAAACCTCTGAGCCCCAAGAGTGTCCACCCTTATGTGTCAATCAGCTGTGGGTCTAGATATGGTCAATCCAGGTTGCATCACAGCCCCTGAACGAATTTTGTAAGAATTTCTCTCTCTTTCACTGTCTTTGTTTCACGGGTTTTGAAAAGAAATTTATTTTTATAATGGGGTTTAGCTGCTTTTCACGGCTGTGTTTATGCCGCTTTACACCCCCTTGACTCACTTACAGAGAGATATCAATACATAGGTTTGAAGATTCTTACTAGTCAGATATATTCTTGTGCGGTGAATAGGGGGTGTTGAGTCCAGTTCACTGAGCAAGGAGTAGGTCTTGTATACTACATTTTGGGCTTATGGAACGGTATCTGAGCTAATTTGAAACCCTTGTTTTATGCATCACCCCACCTCACCTTTCCCGTTCAGCAGCCATCGTGTGTTTTCTGAACGTGTGACTCTGTTCTGTTTTGTAATTCAGTTCAAGTGTAGCGGTTTTTACATTCCCTCTATAAGTGATTTCTTATGATAAGTGTCTTTTTCTGTGTGACTTATTTCACTTAGAATCGTCGTACCTAAATCCACTCATCGTGCTGCTACTAGCCTTATGACGATGATTTCATGGCTGATTGATATTCCATTGTGCATGAGGACCACAACTTCTTTATCCACTATTCTCTTTCCTAGGATATTTAAGGTGTAATGAAGTGGGGGTTCTTGTCAACAGAGCAGCCCTAAACTTTGGGGTGCCTATGTCTTGCTGATTTTTAGTTTTCCCAATTTATACGCCCATGAGTGGAAGTGCCCTATGCTCTCCAAGCTGTGTTTTTTAGATGTTTCAGGACACACCGTACGCTTCTCCAGAGTGGCTGTTGGCAATTTACATCCCGCCCATCAGCGTAGCAAGGCTCCCATTTCTCCATGGCCGGTCCTGCATTTCTGGTTTGGACACTTTTTTCCGCATGGCCCTTTTGCCCGCTGGGAAGCCAGACTTCTTTGGAGCGCTGATTTGCCTTTCCAGGTGGCTTGGTTGGCCAAAAAGGGCGTATGCGTTTTTTCCTGAATATATTCAGGAAAAAACGCATACGCCCTTTTTGGCCAAGGGCATCATTGTCCACGTTTTGCCGCTTTTCATGTGCTTTCAAGGCGATTCGAATCTACCTCCTGAAATCTGTTTCCTGCAATTCTGCCTTGCGTTCAAAGCCTCTTCGTTGCCTTCCCTCAATATATTTGTGGACGAGAGTTATCATTTATAACTCTGCAGGTTTGTGAATTGCAGTGCCCCTGAGCTCCATTTTTCCAGTCGCTTTTTTGGGAGCTGGCCGCAAAAGTGCAGGATTGCTTCAGGCCCTCTTCTGGTTCTGGGGGGCAGGCTGAGCTTGTGGTTAATTCTTTTTCCTGATGGGAAAATAGAGTGACCTGTGCCTGTCCCAACCCCTAGAGCTAGTCTCTCATTGGTTCCCCCTCTTCCCGTTCATCCTCAGGACAAATTGCAACCTGTACGGAACAGGAGGTTAAAGGTGCTGATTCTCCAAGGAGGGAGATGGCTAGTAAAGCGGCTGGAATGGCGAACCCGAGCACAAGGAGATGAGAAATGAGGTGAGTTTTAGAAACCTTTCCCGATCACACGGTGTACCATCTTCTGGGTTTCTCATGCATGTTTTCGACGTAGGAAGATGCCCTTGAACCTGGAGATTTGGGACCCATGGGATGGGTACCATGCAGTATTACTTGAAAGGGTCTGCGTTGGCTCATGCAACCTCACCAAACCTCTGAGCCCCAAGAGTGTCCACCCTTATGTCTCAATCAGCTGTGGGTCTAGATATGGTCAATCCAGGTTGCATCACAGCCCCTGAACGAATTTTGTAAGAATTTCTGTCTCTTGCACTCTCTTTGTTTCACGGGTTTTGAAGAGTAATTTATTTTTATAATGGGGTTTAGCTGCTTTTCACGGCTGTGTTTATGCCGCTTTACACCCCCTTGACTCACTTACAGAGAGATATCAATACATAGGTTTGAAGATTCTTACTAGTCAGATATATTCTTGTGCGGTGAATAGGGGGTGTTGAGTCCAGTTCACTGAGCAAGGAGTAGGTCTTGTCTACTACATATTGGGTTTATGGAACGGTATCGGAGCTAATTTGAAACCCTTGTTTTATGCATCACCCCACCTCACCTTTCCCGTTCAGCAGCCATCGTGTGTTTTCTGAACGTGTGACTCTGTTCTGTTTTGTAATTCAGTTCAAGTGTAGCGGTTTTTACATTCCCTCTATAAGTGATTTCTTATGATAAGTGTCTTTTTCTGTGTGACTTATTTCACTTAGAATCGTCGTACCTAAATCCACTCATCGTGCTGCTACTAGCCTTATGACGATGATTTCATGGCTGAGTGATATTCCATTGTGCATGAGGACCACAACTTCTTTATCCACTTTTCTCTTTCCTAGGATATTTAAGGTGTAATGAAGTGGGGGTTCTTGTCAACAGAGCAGCCCTAAACTTTGGGGTGCCTGTGTCTTGCTGATTTTTAGTTTTCCCAATTTATACGCCCATGAGTGGAAGTGCCCTATGCTCTCCAAGCTGTGTTTTTTAGATGTTTCAGGACACACCGTACGCTTCTCCAGAGTGGCTGTTGGCAATTTACATCCCGCCCATCAGCGTAGCAAGGCTCCCATTTCTCCATGGCCGGTCCTGCATTTCTTGTTTGGACACGTTTTTCCGCATGGCCCTTTTGCCCGCTGGGAAGCCAGACTTCTTTGGAGCGCTGATTTGCCTTTCCAGGTGGCTTGGTTGGCCAAAAAAGGCGTATGCGTTTTTTCCTGAATATATTCAGGAAAAAACGCATACGCCCTTTTTGACCAAGGGCATCATTGTCCACGTTTTGCCGCTTTTCATGTGCTTTCAAGGCGATTCGAATCTACCTCCTGAAATCTGTTTCCTGCAATTCTGCCTTGCGTTCAAAGCCTCTTCGTTGCCTTCCCTCAATATATTTGTGGACGAGAGTTATCATTTATAACTCTTCAGGTTTGTGAATTGCAGTGCCCCTGAGCTCCATTTTTCCAGTCGCTTTTTTGGGAGCTGGCCGCAAAAGTGCAGGATTGCTTCAGGCCCTCTTCTGGTTCTGGGGGGCAGGCTGAGCTTGTGGTTAATTCTTCTTCCTGATGGGAAAATAGAGTGACCTGTGCCTGTCCCAACCCCTAGAGCTAGTCTCTCATTGGTTCCCCCTCTTCCCGTTCATCCTCAGGACAAATTGCCACCTGTACGGAACAGGAGGTTAAAGGTGCTGATTCTCCATGGAGGGAGATGGCTAGTAAAGCGGCTGGAATGGCGAACCCGAGCACAAGGAGATGAGAAATGAGGTGCGTTTTAGAAACCTTTCCCGATCACACGGTGTACCATCTTCTGGGTTTCTCATGCCTGTTTTCGACGTAGGAAGATGCCCTTGAACCTGGAGATTTGGGACCCATGGGATGGGTACCATGCAGTATTACTTGAAAGGGTCTGCGTTGGCTCATGCAACCTCACCAAACCTCTGAGCCCCAAGAGTGTCCACCCTTATGTCTCAATCAGCTGTGGGTCTAGATATGGTCAATCCAGGTTGCATCACAGCCCCTGAACGAATTTTGTAAGAATTTCTCTCTCTTTCACTGTCTTTGTTTCACGGGTTTTGAAAAGTAATTTATTTTTATAATGGGGTTTAGCTGCTTTTCACGGCTGTGTTTATGCCGCTTTACACCCCCTTGACTCACTTACAGAGAGATATCAATACATAGGTTTGAAGATTCTTACTAGTCAGATATATTCTTGTGCGGTGAATAGGGGGTGTTGAGTCCAGTTCACTGAGCAAGGAGTAGGTCTTGTCTACTACATATTGGGCTTATGGAATGGTATCTGACCTAATTTGAAACCCTTGTTTTATGCATCACCCCACCTCACCTTTCCCGTTGAGCAGCCATCGTGTGTTTTCTGAACGTGTGACTCTGTTCTGTTTTGTAATTCAGTTCAAGTGTAGCGGTTTTTACATTCCCTCTATAAGTGATTTCTTATGATAAGTGTCTTTTTCTGTGTGACTTATTTCACTTAGAATCGTCGTACCTAAATCCACTCATCGTGCTGCTACTAGCCTTATGACGATGTTTTCATGGCTGAGTGATATTCCATTGTGCATGAGGACCACAACTTCTTTATCCACTTTTCTCTTTCCTAGGATATTTAAGGTGTAATGAAGTGGGGGTTCTTGTCAACAGAGCAGCCCTAAACTTTGGGGTGCCTGTGTCTTGGTGATTTTTAGTTTTCCCAATTTATACGCCCATGAGTGGAAGTGCCCTATGCTCTCCAAGCTGTGTTTTTTAGATGTTTCAGGACACACCGTACGCTTCTCCAGAGTGGCTGTTGGCAATTTACATCCCGCCCATCAGCGTAGCAAGGCTCCCATTTCTCCATGGCCGGTCCTGCATTTCTGGTTTGGACACTTTTTTCCGCATGGCCCTTTTGCCCGCTGGGAAGCCAGACTTCTTTGGAGCGCTGATTTGCCTTTCCAGGTGGCTTGGTTGGCCAAAAAGGGCGTATGCGTTTTTTCCTGAATATATTCAGGAAAAAACGCATACGCCCTTTTTGGCCAAGGGCATCATTGTCCACGTTTTGCCGCTTTTCATGTGCTTTCAAGGCGATTCGAATCTACCTCCTGAAATCTGTTTCCTGCAATTCTGCCTTGCATTCAAAGCCTCTTCGATGCCTTCCCTCAATATATTTGTGGACGAGAGTTATCATTTATAACTCTGCAGGTTTGTGAATTGCAGTGCCCCTGAGCTCCATTTTTCCAGTCGCTTTTTTGGGAGCTGGCCGCAAAAGTGCAGGATTGCTTCAGGCCCTCTTCTGGTTCTGGGGGGCAGGCTGAGCTTGTGGTTAATTCTTCTTCCTGATGGGAAAATAGAGTGACCTGTGCCTGTCCCAACCCCTAGAGCTAGTCTCTCATTGGTTCCCCCTCTTCCCGTTCATCCTCAGGACAAATTGCAACCTGTACGGAACAGGAGGTTAAAGGTGCTGATTCTCCAAGGAGGGAGATGGCTAGTAAAGTGGCTGGAATGGCGAACCCGAGCACAAGGAGATGAGAAATGAGGTGCGTTTTAGAAACCTTTCCCGATCACACGGTGTACCATCTTCTGGGTTTCTCATGCATGTTTTCGACGTAGGAAGATGCCCTTGAACCTGGAGATTTGGGACCCATGGGATGGGTACCATGCAGTATTACTTGAAAGGGTCTGCGTTGGCTCATGCAACCTCACCAAACCTCTGAGCCCCAAGAGTGTCCACCCTTATGTCTCAATCAGCTGTGGGTCTAGATATGGTCAATCCAGGTTGCATCACAGCCCCTGAACGAATTTTGTAAGAATTTCTGTCTCTTGCACTCTCTTTGTTTCACGGGTTTTGAAGAGCAATTTATTTTTATAATGGGGTTTAGCTGCTTTTCACGGCTGTGTTTATGCCGCTTTACACCCCCTTGACTCACTTACAGAGAGATATCAATACATAGGTTTGAAGATTCTTACTAGTCAGATATATTCTTGTGCGGTGAATAGGGGGTGTTGAGTCCAGTTCACTGAGAAAGGAGTAGGTCTTGTCTACTACATATTGGGTTTATGGAACGGTATCGGAGCTAATTTGAAACCCTTGTTTTATGCATCACCCCACCTCACCTTTC
>NW_026645605.1:0-40953 GCF_949987535.1 Balaenoptera acutorostrata
TATTAAAAGGGAGGCTGCAATTTTAATAGAATAAGAAAAATTATACCCACAAACTCCCAATCTTTCCTGAAACGTTGCAATCTGAAACCCTATTGTAGGAAGCAGAAGATTTCAGGAGACATTCTACAAATGAAGGACTCCAAACCCTGTGGTTGCATAAGGAATTCTGGAAGGAAGGTATCCTCACCCAAGGAGAGCAGGTTCCTGTACTTCTCTAACATCACATCCCTGTACAATTCCCATTGATCTTGGTCCAGGCATTCTCACTCCTCTTGAGATAAATCTATGGCCACATCCTGGAATGTCAGCAGTCCCTGAAATTAAAAGTACACATGCCATGTGGCCACGGGAAGAGTTCATAATGTGACCCAAGTAGAAAACAGCAAGTTAAGAGAACTGCTTTTAATTTAGAAGAGTGTCTTCAATTATCCACTCATATATATATATATATATATTTTTTTTTTTTTTTAACAAAGTAACTTTCTCTACCTTATTTTTAACTACAAGAAGAGAGTATGGCATGTGATCCACAAAACCAATATAGAAACTATACTTGTCTGGAAAAGAAATGATAAAATGATGGTTTCAACACAGGCATATGCATTTATGCATTTTTGAGTGTTTTATTTATATCAAACTGGATAAAATGTGTGTACTTCTCATACAGAAAAGACATGTCGAGGTAGAAATGTACCTTTCAACATTCATGGGTACACAAGTACACTGGGGAGATTGTAAAAGTGCAGATTGTGATTCAGTAGGTCCGGTGGGCCTGAGTTCTATTTTTTTAACAAGCTCATTTTTACCTAGTGATGCCACAGTCTCTGATTCATTAACCACAACTGTGAATATCAGAGACATAATTAGAAAGGTAAAAATTCATATTTAATTTTGAACGTAAAGTGTTTTATGGATTTTACACCTTTAATAGAATAGTGAGCGCAGCAGCAACAATCATCTGTGAATATTTACTATAGACTGTGTATCTTTCTAACTTTTTCGTGTAGGATTCCAGGAAAAAGACCTGGGCTGCGGCCACAGTGGGCGTGGCCCCCAGGCCGGGCCGCCCCTCCAGGACCCCCGACG
The DNA here is from genome assembly GCF_949987535.1 of Balaenoptera acutorostrata. Lineage (NCBI taxonomy): Eukaryota > Metazoa > Chordata > Mammalia > Artiodactyla > Balaenopteridae > Balaenoptera > Balaenoptera acutorostrata. The sequence continues at coordinate 1,087 of NW_026645605.1, forward strand.
GGGCCCTGCGCTCCTGGCGGCTCCCTCCCCCGCCGCCCCGCTCCCTCCCGGAAGGCCTCGGGGCAGAGCGGTCCCACCCACTGCGCGCTGAACAGAGCCCGCGTTTCCTCAGAGCTGGAACTCCCGGCTCGGGCGGGGTCTCTTCCCTCCGCCTTCACGGAACTGCCCCGGAGCCCGAGGGGAGGGCGACCTCACTGAGGCTGCCGGCTCTGGAGGTGCCCCGGCGGCCGAAGCCGTGACAGTCGCGGGGACGGCGGGCCGGGTAAGTGGGCGCCGACCCTCCGCCTGGTCCGGTGCCCGGGCGGCAGCACAAGACCAGCTTCTGAGGGGCAGGGGTTCGCTGCCACCCGCCGCTGCTGTGCAGAAAGAGCGGCCTCCAGCGTCTGGTCCCCGGGAACTTCGGTCCCTCCTCTCGCCCCTGCCCTCGGCCTGGCTCGCGAGGCCTGGTGGGCGTGGGGAGGGGGTCGGCCTGAGCGTCCTGAGGGGAAACGGGGCAAGGGAGGCGCAGGGTCCGGCTGCAGCGTCAGCGCCCCTCCTCCCGACTGCGGGGAAAGCGGCTGAAAACTCCTCCCGAGGCGCGCAGGCCCCTTATTCAGCCGAGTCCCTCTGCGCTCCTTCCTCCCTGAGCTAAAGTACCGGGGGGAGGGGACAGGGCAGGGGACTGGCGCAGGTAATGGGGAACATCAAAAGGTGATTGTTAACTAAGGAAAACCAGCTCTCCCAAGGTGAGGAATGTGGCGCTTTTCTTTGCATGGGCTCACTGAAATCCTTCCTTTGATATGCACCTCAGCTCTCTGGGGCCTGCATTCTGTATTTGCATATCCTGAGTGCCTCAGGGCCCGCCGGCTCACATTGGAGGCCTGCAAGTGCTGAAGACTGTGACATCCTTTGTTTACTGATATGGCAAGAAACATTCCATTTCCCACAGGCTTGAGGGGCAGACAGTGAAAAAAAGTCGGAGAATCTCACTCGGCATGTACTTTGGTTTACATATAGACAATATTTATACTTAACTGTGCTAATAGAGGTTCTCAAGTCCAATCAACTTGTACTACTGCCCTCTATGTATCAATTTCATCCATATCATAAGATAAATGCTTATAGAATTGACTTAATCCATTTAAATAGGATAATGATTTTTAAAGGAAACATAACAGAAATATAACAACAAAACCTTTACCACTAAAGGCTGGGTCTGGAACAACCTAAATAAATGTTCCATTGTTAAAATATTGAAAGATGTATTCAATAGAAATATCAACAAAAATGACAAATAATAAGGGTAGCAGAATGTTGAAATGTTCTATCTTTATCATTAAAGTGGCAGAAAATCATTTATTAGTAGGCACTGGGGGCAGAAGATGCCTGATTTTATACCTTTGTCATATTTGTGCAGTTGTTTCAACAAGTAACTTAAAGACAAAATGGAAAAACAAGGAGGTTTGTGCCTGAGATCATGTTGATGTGAAACCAGGGATGGCCACCTTGTGCCAGGTGAGTTAAGTTTACCTGGCAGGTAGATCGCAGAGCTCCTGGGAAGCAAGGGTTGGAATTTTTCTGCTGGGTGCCCCTTAGGTTCTGTGACTTGACTGACTGATTGTGAGTCATGTTTCGGGAAAGACCTGATCGCAGGAAAAGGGTGGGAATAGAGTGCTTTGGGGAGCAGCTAACAACATTCATCACAGCTCACGGCCTGAATGAATTTTAAAGAAAGAGGAAAACGAATGCTTCTTATGGAATCAGAGAATGTGAGGGCTGGACAATCCCAGAAAATGAGGAACACCCATCCCATTTTCCAGATGACAAAACAGAGGTCCAGCAAGGTGAAATCCCTCACCCAAGTTGCACCCGTCTCTCCTCCCCACTACGTGGTTCATGAAAGCAGGACTCTTCCTGTCTTGATCACTGCTGAACCCCCAAAAGGGACAGGCATCTAGGAGCTGCTCCAAAAATTTGGGTTGACTGTGGGAACAATGCTATTTCTTTCTTTCTCACTCTTATTCAGGATTGTGCCAAGAACTCCCCAGGTTGCAATGTAATTCGATAAATGTAAATATTAATTGGGTTTTGTTGTGATGAGGACTTAGGCTTTGAAGGTAACAGACTTGGTTCAGATCTTGGTTCTGCCACTCCATAGCTGTTTGGCTTTGGGAAAATTACTAAACCACTCTGAGATTATTTCCTCCTTTGTAAAGTGGGGATAAATCTGTCTGAGCCAACAGAGCACCTGCATGAGAGATGTGCACTAAATATTGGTCTTTCTCACTCTCCTACGCCATCTCTCTGTTCTTCCCAGAGAAGCTGTACAGAAGGATATAGTACATTTTTTAAAATAGTTAACTAATTAATTAATTAATTAATTAATTTGTTTTTGGCTGCGTTGGGTCTTCGTTGCTATGCGCAGGCTTTCTCTAGTTGCGGCAAGCGGGGGCTACTCTTTGTTGCGGTGCGCGGGCTTCTCATTGCGGTGGCTTCTCTTGCTAGCCTTAACCCCAATGCTAGCCTTAACCCTGGCTCTCACAACATGAATTCCTCTTCCCATATCTTATCCACTAATTAATATAAATGTAGGCATATTATTTATTTTAGCCATATCACACCTAGCCATTTATTCCATCCTCAGATCTGGATGAACTTCACATTCAAAATACTCACTCACTGGAGCTCTAGGAACAATAGCACAGACAATCATCTCATATGAAGTAATGTAGCAGTTATTCTATTCTCAGTCTTACTGATAAATGGATCATTTACACTTTCAACAGTAATTATTACACAAGAACACCTATGACTAATTTTCTCCTGACCCCTACTCAGAATTTGATTATCTCCGCAGTAGCAGAAATCCAATGAAGCCCCACTTGATTTAACAGAAGTAGCATCAAAACCTGTACATATCTTCAATGTAGAAAATATAGCAGGCCCATTCACCCCGTCCCTCCTAGAGAATATGTCAATTTCCCTATAATAAACATTTCCACAGCAATCTATTTTTAGGAGCATTCGACAATCCCTAGGTGCCAGAATTATATACAGCCCAAGTCATCATTAAAACACATCTAACAATCTCCTTTCTATGAATTTGAGCCTCCTACCTACAATTTTGATATGATCAACGCATACATCTCTTATAAAAAGTTTTTTTTACGACTAACATTAACCCTATGTATATGAGAGTTTTCACTATTTGTCATCATACCAGGCAACCCACCACAAATTTACGAAATATGTCTGACAAAAGAGTTACTTTGATAGAGTCAATCATAGAGGTTTCAATGCTCTTATTCCTGGAATTGAATTCTTCCTAATAATTTTACATTCTCCATGCTACCTACCACATTACACCACATGCTCTATAGTAAAGTTCTCTAAGTAAGCTTCAGGCCCATACCCCCAAAATATTTTTGTATATCCTACCTGTGCTAATAAACTCTCATTGTTTTTACAATCATTCTACTGACCATTTTCTCAGGAAATATAATTGTATAACAAGCTCACACTGCTTAATGGTATCCCCATTCTAATAAAAAACATGAACCCATAAGCTACAGAAGCATCCAACAAATATTTCCTAAAACAGTCCACCACATCAATACTACTTATAATGGCTATTATCATTAATCTAATATACTCTGGCCAAAGAGCACAATGAATAAGAAGAATCTTTAATCCAGCAGCATCCACCCTCATGACAATCGCCCTTGTCACAAAAGTAGGACTTTCCCCATTTCACTTCTGAGTGCCTGAAGTCACACAAGGCATCCCATGAACAGCAGACCTGATGCTATCAACATGACAAAATTGCACCCCTATCAGTTTTATACCACATGTCACCATCCATCAACCTAAATATACTATTAATCATAGTGATATTATAAATCATAGCTGGAGGCTGAGGCAGACTTCGCCATACTCACCGGGAAAATATTACACCCTCCTCATCAATTGCCCATATAGGATGAATAACAGCTATTATAATGTATATTCAGATTATAACAATCCTAAACATGCTAATTTATATCATAACAACACTATCTTCTTCTTATTTATGCCCAGATCATGTACTACAAGATTATCGTTATCACACACATGAGATAAAACACCTCCCATCACAATCATTTTCCTCACCATTATTGTATCATTAGGACATCGCCCATCACTATCAGGGTTTCTACCCAAATGAATAGTTATCCAAGAGATAACAGAAACGACAACATCATTCTACCAACACTAATAGCCATCATAGCAGTCCTCAGCATATATTTCTACTTGCAGCTAACATACTCCACATCACTAACTATATTCCCTTCATTAAACAACACAAACACAAAACAATTTGAACATACAAAGAAATAACCTTCCTATCATTACCAATCATAATACCCACACGATTACTACACACAACACCCATTCTATCGGTGCTGGACTAGGAATTTAGGTTAGTTCAGACCAAGAGCTTTCAAAACCCTAAACAAGTGAAATTTACTTAATTCCTAAAAATAAGGATTGCAAGACTTTTTTTCTACATCAATTGAATGTAAAGCAAACACTGTATTTAAGCCAAATCTTTACGAGATTGATGAGTTTTAACCCCAGGAAACTTTAGTTAACAGGCAAATCCTCTAGTCAACTGGCTTCAGTCTACTTCTCCTTCATTTGAGAAAGAAAAAAAGAAAAAAAAAGGCAGGAAAATCACTGGCAGAATTGAAGCTGCTTCTCTGAAGTTACAATTCAATTTGTTGATTCACCACAGGCTTTGCCAGAAAGAGGGCTCAATCTCTGTCTTTAGATTTACAGTCTAATGCTAACTCAGTCATTTTACCTCTGTTCATACACTGCTGATTATTTTCAACAAATCGCAAAGATATCGGCATTTTATATTTACTATTTGGTGCTTGAGCTGGAGTAGCAGGCAGCACCTTAATTATATTAATCCAGGCTGATCTATGCTGACCTGGACCGCTCCTTGGAGATGCCCAAATCTGTAAGGTCGTCATAACAGTCCCTGCACTTGTAATAATTTTCTTTATAGCTGTACCCGTTATGATTGCAGGCTTTGAAAACTGACTTGGGCCACTAATAACTCGGACACCTGAAGTAGCATTTCTCCCAATAAATCATATAAACTTTTGACTACTTCCCCCATCATTCTTACTCCTACTCATATCACCAAGAGTAGAAGCTGGTTCTGGTACCAGTGGAACCGTGTATTCAGCTCTAGCCTGCAATCTGGCCCATGCAGGAGCCTCTGTCGACCTAACTGTTTTCTCCTTACATTTAGCAGGTGTCTCCTCAATTCTTGGTATTATTACTTTTATTACTATAGTCTTTAATACAAAACCAGCAGTCATATCCCAATACCAAACACCATTATTTGTTTAATCTTCCCCAACTATAGCCATATTACTATAATTACCAATCTCAGTCCAAGCAGCCAGAATTGCCATGCTGTTAAGAGATAGAAATCTAGGGGCTTCCCTGGTGGCGCAGTGGTTGAGAGTCCGCCTGCCAATGCAGGGGACACGGGTTCGAGCCCTGTTCTGGGAGGATCCCACGTGCCGCGGAGCAGCTGGACCCATGAGCCAGAATTACTGAGCCTGCGCATCTGGAGCCTGTGCTCCGCAGCAAGAGAGGCCGCGATGGTGAGAGGCCCGCGCACCGCGATGAGGAGTGGCCCCCGCTCGCAACAGCTGGAGAGGGCCCTCGCGCAGAAACGAAGACCCAACACAGCCATAAATAAATAAATAAATAAATAAATAAATAAATAAATATTTAAAAAAATAGACAGAAATCTAAACACTACTTTCTTTGACCCTGCAGGAGGAGACTGAATCCTATACCAACACCTATTTTGATACTTTGCTCACCCTGAAGTCTTTATTCATGGCCTAACAGGGTTTGTTATAAACTCACATATCATTACACACTATTTAGGACAAAAATTGCCTTTCAGCTATCTGGGAATAGTATGAGTCATGTCCACTGGTTTTTTAGGAGTTCTCTTGTCGGCCCATCATATGTTTACCATAGGGATAGCTGTGGACTCAGGAGCATACTTTGCATCAGCTACCGTAATTACTTCTATCCCTACAGGAGTAAAAGTATCTAGCTGATTAGCAATTCTTTATTTAATTTTTCTTTTTCTTTTCTTTTTTTTTTTTTTTTTTTGGCTGAGTTGGGTCTTGGTTGCCGCGCACAGGCTTTCTCTGGTTGCGGTGAGCGGCAGCTACTCTTCGTTGCGGTGTGCGGCCCTTTCATTGCAGTGGCTTCTCTTGTTGCAGAGCACGGCCTCTAGGCGCGTGGGCTTCAGTAGTTGTGGCTTGCGGGCTCTAGAGGGCAGGCTCAGTAGTTGTGGCACACGGACTTTTGGCTCCGCGGCATGTGGAATCTTCCCAGACAAGGGCTCGAACCCATGTCCCCTGCATTGGCAGGCGAATTCTTAACCACTGCGTCACCAGGGAAGTCCCTGGTTAGCAACTCTTCACGGAGGTAATACTATATGACCTCCCACTATATTATGAGTTTTAGGCTTTGGTTTTTCTTTTTACAGTAGGTGGTTTGACAGGAATCATCTTAGCCAACTCATCCCCAGACATTGTCCTCCAGGATACATACTATGTAGTAGCACACTTCCATGACCTAATGTCCATGGGAGCAGTCTTCACTATTATAGGAGGCTTCCTACACTGATTCCCACTATTCTCAGGTTATACAGTTAACTCAGCATGAGCAAAAATTCACTTCACCAGTATATTTGTAGTAGTAAATATGACTTCCTGCAGCACTTTCGTGGCCTCTCAGGGGTGTCACTACGTTAGTCTGAGTACCCTGAGGCACACACAACATGACATATTTTGTCTTTAGGCTCATTCATCCCAGTAGCAGCAGTAATGCTAATAATCTTCATACTTTGAAAAGCATTTGTGTCTAAACAAGAAGTCTTAGCAGTGGGAATTGCTACTCCTAACCTAGAATGGTTACACGGATGTCCTCCACCATATCCTATGTTTCAAGATCCTACCTATGTAAATGTAAAATAAGGAAAGACTCAAGTCCTTTTCAACCCGTTTCAAGCCAACACCATAACAATTATGTCTTCCTCAATAAATGAGATAAAAGTAAAAAGTGATGTAGCTTTGTCAAAGTTAAATGATAGGCTAAAAGCCTGTATATCACTAAGGCATATCAATTTCATCTAGGCTCTCAAGACACAACATCCCCGACTATGGAAGAACTTTTACATTTTCTTCATCACACATTAATAGTGATTTTTAAAATAAGATCTCTAGTCCTCTATATCATTTCACTAATATTGACATCTAAACTCATATGCATACAATAGATGCACAGGTAGAGAAAATGTGAACAATTTACTAGCTATTATTGTAATCTTAATTGCCCTATCATCATTGTGAATCCTTTACATGATACATGAAATCAATAACTCTTCCCAAACCATAAAAAACTATGGGTCAGTAATGATACTGAAGCTACAAATACACAGATTATGAAGATTTAAATGTTGACTCCTCTGTAATCCCCACATCAGAGCTAAAACCAGGAGAATAATGACTAATAGAAGTCAACAACCGAGTAGTTAGGGATAGTCATTGAATATGAGTTTCATCTGAAATTGTTGTACACTCCGGAGTTGTTCCTTCTCAGGCCTAAAAAGAGCTGCGATCCCAGGACGCCTAACTTCAAGAATCCTAATATCAACAGGACCAGGCCTATGTTGTGGACAAGAGAGCTCGTTTTCCTGAGTTCAAAGACAGGACAGAGGGATATGGCTGAGATATGGGGTGAATCTGGAGCCCATGGGGATGCACTCTCCAAGCTCCAGTATAGGAATGGGGCCTCTAGGGTCCCAGGCCACCCACCACGCCCTCTCGAGCAGGATCTGGGCCACAATCCCTGTCAGCGATGAGGCAGCCCTAGCACTTGTCACGCCCCGATGTCGTGTCCTATGTGGGCCCATTGCTCTTGGGACCACACCCCACACTCTGCAGGTCCATGCTGCAGGGTCCTTCATGCCTCAGGAGTAGAGACCACACAGCAAGCAGTTCCCTCCCCAAGCAGCCGGAGGAGGGGAGGAGAGCAGGGGCACCAGGGGAATCTCACTCAGACAACAACACCCCAGCGGTGCCAGCGGGGACAGTGATGATGCAGATGAGGCACAGACCAAGAGATGGGACCAGAGGACCCAAAAGGCAGCTGGTCAGGTCCTGGCTCACCTGCACCCCGGACACCTTTGTCCCGCATACACCCCCTTCCTCATACACCCTCTCCTTAAATGCAGATTCTTTAGATGCAAACAGGCAGAGCTTCAGACTGAAAGTCAGCTCTTCCAAAATGACCCGTCAGCAAACACTGCAGGATTCCACTCCAGTGGGTGCCCTGGAGTCGACAACTCAGGGACTGAAGTGGATATCGGTGCCAGGGGCAGTGGGCGGGAATGGGGAATGAGACTTTCATGGTTGTGGAATTTTGGTTTTGCAAGATGAAAAGTTCTAGGGATGGTGGTGATGGCTCCACGAGAAAGTGAATATATCTGATGCCTCAGAAACGTGCACTTAAAATGGTGATGATGGTAAAGGGTATGTGACGTGTGTTTTATTTCACTTAAAATAAATTCTTAAAATAATGTCTTGTTAATTGTGATTCCATTTCGACTCCCCTTCATCACAAATGTCGGAGGCCCAGACACAGTCCCCTACCTTAGGGGCCATCACGGTACCCTCACAGAGCACGTGGGAGACCATTCTTAGGGGGGGCTAGTCTATGCTCACCTGACCTCTGTCCAGGGCGACCCAGGCAGTGGTGACCCCCATAGATTAGACATATGATATGCTATAGTATTAATATGATACCACCAAGTGTTGTCACTCACCGGAACCCAGAGCAGCAACCCACTCAAACATGCCTGACCTCATATGATTGTGACAAGATTAAGAGAAGAAAAGGAACCACAGGTTAATCAGGACAACACCCTTAATGCAGAGGTTGGCAATCTCAAAGGGGACAGGACACACTGCAGGCAAAGAGCGCATATGCGGTCTCCCCATACATGTGATCCTGACCCATGCAGGTATGGTGAGACCCACACAGTCCCCACACCCTATACCTTGGGGCCACACATCCACACTCACCAGGGTGACCCACCTCCCCAGACCCCTCCACCTGGGTCACATGTCCACAGTCCCAGGGTGACCTCACCTCCCCAGACCCTGCACCTGGGGTCACACGTCCCCTTGGTCAGGACACCATGGCTCTGCAGGGGGCTCCCCCAATGTGGAAACAAGCTGGGTCCCTGGGACCTCCTGGGATGGGAAAAAGTGTCAGGTGGGTCTCCTTTCCCCACACTTGTCCCAGAGGAGTCCTCCTCTTCTCACTTTGGTTCTGTGTGATTTTAACTGTTTTTAAAGCTTTCATACTAGAGTTGAACACACGACCCTGGTGCTGGCATGCTCAGTCCTTTCTCGTCTCACTTACATGTTGAGAAAACTCACAGGACAGCAGGGCTGAAAGCCGAGGGGCAGCTCTGGACTCTGCTGAGTACGGACGGTAGACTGGAGGGAGAGCTCAGCAGCAGCCTCAGCTGTCACCCATCGGCCTTTTGCCCGATCTGCGTGCCCTGCAATCAATTCACCAGCTAAACCTGCTTCCCTATGCACCATGCACGTGCTGGTGAATTGGAATTATTGCCAGGTAGTCCTCCTGAGGATTCTCCATGAGCCCCAGGGAAGGTGAACCTTGCAGGGATTATGACTAAGGCCCCAACCATAGCACTGACCCTTGGGAGGACCAGGTCACCACACTCAGAAGAGAGGCTGTTACGTAGACAAGCCCACCTCAGCTCCAGACCCCAGACATCTAAGCACTGACATTCAGATGCAGGCACGGAGCTTCCCAGTACTGAGGCCCGGCCGGGTCTCTACCCAGGTCCCCATAGTCCTAGCGTACACAGAACATGGTCAGGTCTAAATCTTCTTATTATAGACAACACATGGTCAGCTCTAAACATAATCAGTAGACAGGACATGCAGAGGTCTAAATCTACCATGTAGACAGAACTTGATCATGTTTAAACTAGCTTAGGGCTGATCTCATAGGAGGTACAGATCACACACATGGGTCTCTCATCTTTGGACACCCACATCAGGAAACTGAACAAAATCTTTGTCATTAAACACTTCAACAGGCAAAACAGAAATGTTCCCAATTTCTCTGGCCACCTGATGGTCAGGATCCACGGGCGAGCCACGAACTTCTTAGAGTGCAGCCCAGTCTGCTGCCAGGACAGACAAGAAGTGGCCTGATTCCAGCCTCCCAGGCTTCCAGAAGGAGGCGGCCAAACTGGAAGCCCAGGCAGGAGAGTCCTGCATGGTCCGGGCCGGGAGATCCGGTCTGTCCATTCGGCTGGCCGATTCCGGGCGGGGCGCTCAGGGCCGCTGAGAGCCCTTCACTCAGGCCCTGCTTCCCTGCAGCGTGTGCGTGTGCGTGTGCGTGTGTGTGTGTGTGTAGAGGGGGCGGTGGCTGACGGCTCCCATGGCTCCCGTCCCGGGCACCGCGCTGTTTTCGACGGGAGGCACGGGGAGAGGTAGGGGCACAGAAGCCGTTGGAGAGGAGAACCCACAGCGGAACTCCTTGCACACTGGCTCGCCCCACCCGGAGACCCGCCTGCCCATCGTGGGCCGCATGTCACCCCCCAGCCCCCCACCCCCAAGGGCAGGGTGCCTGCTCTTTCAACAGCACAGGGTCTCACATGAAGGAGACCCAGTGGGGACTGTCACCCCCCCCCACTCCTGATGCTGTGTTTGGGGAGAATGAACCCCCTTGACTGGGCGATGGGACCCTGTGTGGAAAGAGGTGGCGGCCCCATCCAAGTCGGGGCCTGGCTGAGAGATGGGAACACAGGAGCCAAGTGCAGGGCCTGGAGGCCAGGCCAACAGTAGGGGCACCCCCAGCCTTGGCCGGGCTCTCCAACGGTGACATGGTTGCTTTAGGGGACCTGGGGCAGGCGACTGAATGTAATGGGAGTCTAAACTGGACCCTGAATGGGGCTTAAAGAAGGTGTGAAGGATGTTACTGAGACAGTGACAGTCATTGGAAGACAAACTCTGTGTCAGGATATCCTGCTCCATCCATTTAAATCCCTGAGATCTGTGACCTTTACGTGGCTACGCAGGATTGTTAGAGCAGCTGCGTGCGGATATATCTGGGGCACAATTCAGTCTGCAACCAACTTGCAAGTGGTTCCAGCAAACACACAGGTGTGCGCACGGGCAGGCACAGCACACACACAGACATATGCATGTGCACAGCACAAATATATTCACACACTAGCATGTGAACACACATGCACGCATATGCCCATGCACACACTAATGTGTGCAAGTGCACATACCTATGCACATGCACAGCATATGTATGCAAACAGGCACATGCACACACATAGCACACACACAGGGAATAAAGTGAATCCGTAAAGCATTAATTCCTGAACACAAGTGAAGCTGACATGTATTTTACCCTTTTCTTAGCCTTGATGTTTTCCACAACAAAAAGTTTAAGAAAAAAGCTAATGGCAAATGACTTTTGATTCATAGGACTTTCTGATATTATTCCACAAATATTATGACAGCAGAAATGAATGTAGATATTACATGTGTCCACTAATGGATGAATGGAGAAGAAAAACACGGTCCATCAATACAAGGGGATGCTATTCAGCCTAAAAAGGAAGGCAATTCTGACACAGGCTGCAGCAGGGATGAACCTTGAGGGCATTATGCTCAGTGATGTAACCTAGACACAAAAAAACAAACAGTGCTTGATCCACTCCTACAAGGCCCCTAGAGCAGTCGGAAACATAGAGACATAAAGTAGGATGTTGAGTGCCAGGGGCTGAGGGAGGGACAATGGGGAGTGAGTGTTTAATGGGGACTGTTTCAATTTTGCAAGATGAAAAAGTTCTGGAGGATGATGGTGGTCAGGTTTGCACAACAGTGTGAATTACTTCTTGACCCTGAAATGTGCACTTAAAAATGGTTAAGATAGTAAATTTTATGTTATGTATATCTGACCACAATTTTTAAAACTTTTTAAAAAACAACAGGAAATAGTCCATGAATACCACAAGATGTACAACTTCACTAACAACAGAGGGATTAAAGCCATAAGAAAAATACCGTGCATACACCTACCAGAATGGCAGACGTGAAAGACATAGTATCAAATATCAGCAGGATGTGGAGCAATGGAAAGCCTGGTAGGCAACGGGGGGATGCAACCACTTCTGAAACAACCGGGCCTCAGATAGCGAAGTCCCTGCACAGAGACCCACAGTGCTCCTCCCAGGTGAACACAAACCCACCAGCCCTGCACCAGGACACACGGACATGGACTCGCAGCCACAGGAGCCAAACCTGAAAGAACCTGAAGGCCATCACAGGCGGATGCAGAAATGAACCATGCACGCTCCTATGAAGGAATATTCCACAGCAATGGAGTACATTTTGTTTAAAGGTAGTAAAACTATAAAAATTATTTTTTTTCTTAAAAACTATATTTACAAGATGAAAGAATCTATAATTCTGGCACCTAGGGATTGTCGAATGCTCCTAAAAATAGATTGCTGTGGAAATGTTTATTATAGGGAAATTGACATATTCTCTAGGAGGGACGGGGTGAATGGGCCTGCTACATTTTCTACATTGAAGACATATACAGGTTTTGATGCTACTTCTGTTAAATCAAGTGGGGCTTCATTGGATTTCTGCTACTGCGGAGATAATCAAATTCTGAGTAGGGGTCAGGAGAAAATTAGTCATAGGTGTTCTTGTGTAATAATTACTGTTGAAAGTGTAAATGATCCATTTATCAGTAAGACTGAGAATAGAATAACTGCTACATTACTTCATATGAGATGATTGTCTGTGCTATTGTTCCTAGAGCTCCAGTGAGTGAGTATTTTGAATGTGAAGTTCATCCAGATCTGAGGATGGAATAAATGGCTAGGTGTGATATGGCTAATATAAATAATATGCCTACATTTATACTAATTAGTGGATAAGATATGGGAAGAGGAATTCATGTTGTGAGAGCCAGGGTTAAGGCTAGCATTGGGGCAAAAATATATAAATTGATGATGTTGGTGGACATAGTGGTTCTTTAATAAGTAATTTGAATGCCTCAGCAATGGGTTGTAATCATCCATGGGGGCTGATGAATTTTGGCCCTTTCTGGATTTGTATATAGCCTAGGATTTTCCATTTAGTTAATATGAGGAATGCTATGGTGAATTAAATTGGGTAATTTGTGAAAGAATGTTGATTATAAACATATTCTTAGGAAGAGGACTTGAACCAGTGCAGAAAAAGTTTCAGTTTTGCATAATTACCGGGCTCTGCCAGCATAACGAACCCTGTTCTACAGTAGGGTATGTATAAATTAATTGAATGTAGATTATATCATCATTTAGTTTGAAGACATTTTGTAAAGTAAGCCGTATTGCTCTTGTCCTTTCATACTGGAAGAAATCTGCAATAGACAGAAACCAACCAGGATGACTCCAGTCTGAACTCAGATCACGTGAGACTTGAATCGTTGAACAAACAGACAATTAATAGCAGTTATACCATTGAAATGTCGTGATCCAGCATCAAGGTCATAAACCATATTGCCCATATGAACTCCAGAATACAATTACACTGTTATCCCTAGTAAAACTTGTTCCATTGATCAGTGTTTTAGAAGAACAGGTGATAAAGCATTTTGACTAGCTGGCCTAAATTTTAATCACTCAGAAGTGGTTTTATTCTCCAAAAAATAAATGGCGCACGGGCTCAAGACACACCGGCTTCAGTAGTTGTGGCGTGCAGACTCAGTAATTGTGGCCCACTGGCTTAGTTGTTCCGTGGCACGTGAGATCTTCCCGGGCCGGGGATCGAACCGGGTCCCCTGCATTGGCAGGCGAATTCTTAATCACTGCATCACCAGGGAAGTCCCCTTTTAATAAGTCCCCTTTTAAAGGGAGAATCGCAGTCTCCCTTTTAATATACCTTAAGCCCAAAGAATCCATGGAAAATGGTTACAGAAAATAAGACAATAAAATATTGTAAGGACTATAACAGAAGCATATAGTACACAGTTCATATAGACACATCCCAAGCAGTTACAAAGTATATTAAAAGGGAGGCTGCAATTTTAATAGAATAAGAAAAATTATACCCACAAACTCCCAATCTTTCCTGAAACGTTGCAATCTGAAACCCTATTGTAGGAAGCAGAAGATTTCAGGAGACATTCTACAAATGAAGGACTCCAAACCCTGTGGTTGCATAAGGAATTCTGGAAGGAAGGTATCCTCACCCAAGGAGAGCAGGTTCCTGTACTTCTCTAACATCACATCCCTGTACAATTCCCATTGATCTTGGTCCAGGCATTCTCACTCCTCTTGAGATAAATCTATGGCCACATCCTGGAATGTCAGCAGTCCCTGAAATTAAAAGTACACATGCCATGTGGCCACGGGAAGAGTTCATAATGTGACCCAAGTAGAAAACAGCAAGTTAAGAGAACTGCTTTTAATTTAGAAGAGTGTCTTCAATTATCCACTCATATATATATATATATATATTTTTTTTTTTTTTTAACAAAGTAACTTTCTCTACCTTATTTTTAACTACAAGAAGAGAGTATGGCATGTGATCCACAAAACCAATATAGAAACTATACTTGTCTGGAAAAGAAATGATAAAATGATGGTTTCAACACAGGCATATGCATTTATGCATTTTTGAGTGTTTTATTTATATCAAACTGGATAAAATGTGTGTACTTCTCATACAGAAAAGACATGTCGAGGTAGAAATGTACCTTTCAACATTCATGGGTACACAAGTACACTGGGGAGATTGTAAAAGTGCAGATTGTGATTCAGTAGGTCCGGTGGGCCTGAGTTCTATTTTTTTAACAAGCTCATTTTTACCTAGTGATGCCACAGTCTCTGATTCATTAACCACAACTGTGAATATCAGAGACATAATTAGAAAGGTAAAAATTCATATTTAATTTTGAACGTAAAGTGTTTTATGGATTTTACACCTTTAATAGAATAGTGAGCGCAGCAGCAACAATCATCTGTGAATATTTACTATAGACTGTGTATCTTTCTAACTTTTTCGTGTAGGATTCCAGGAAAAAGACCTGGGCTGCGGCCACAGTGGGCGTGGCCCCCAGGCCGGGCCGCCCCTCCAGGACCCCCGACGGGGCCCTGCGCTCCTGGCGGCTCCCTCCCCCGCCGCCCCGCTCCCTCCCGGAAGGCCTCGGGGCAGAGCGGTCCCACCCACTGCGCGCTGAACAGAGCCCGCGTTTCCTCAGAGCTGGAACTCCCGGCTCGGGCGGGGTCTCTTCCCTCCGCCTTCACGGAACTGCCCCGGAGCCCGAGGGGAGGGCGACCTCACTGAGGCTGCCGGCTCTGGAGGTGCCCCGGCGGCCGAAGCCGTGACAGTCGCGGGGACGGCGGGCCGGGTAAGTGGGCGCCGACCCTCCGCCTGGTCCGGTGCCCGGGCGGCAGCACAAGACCAGCTTCTGAGGGGCAGGGGTTCGCTGCCACCCGCCGCTGCTGTGCAGAAAGAGCGGCCTCCAGCGTCTGGTCCCCGGGAACTTCGGTCCCTCCTCTCGCCCCTGCCCTCGGCCTGGCTCGCGAGGCCTGGTGGGCGTGGGGAGGGGGTCGGCCTGAGCGTCCTGAGGGGAAACGGGGCAAGGGAGGCGCAGGGTCCGGCTGCAGCGTCAGCGCCCCTCCTCCCGACTGCGGGGAAAGCGGCTGAAAACTCCTCCCGAGGCGCGCAGGCCCCTTATTCAGCCGAGTCCCTCTGCGCTCCTTCCTCCCTGAGCTAAAGTACCGGGGGGAGGGGACAGGGCAGGGGACTGGCGCAGGTAATGGGGAACATCAAAAGGTGATTGTTAACTAAGGAAAACCAGCTCTCCCAAGGTGAGGAATGTGGCGCTTTTCTTTGCATGGGCTCACTGAAATCCTTCCTTTGATATGCACCTCAGCTCTCTGGGGCCTGCATTCTGTATTTGCATATCCTGAGTGCCTCAGGGCCCGCCGGCTCACATTGGAGGCCTGCAAGTGCTGAAGACTGTGACATCCTTTGTTTACTGATATGGCAAGAAACATTCCATTTCCCACAGGCTTGAGGGGCAGACAGTGAAAAAAAGTCGGAGAATCTCACTCGGCATGTACTTTGGTTTACATATAGACAATATTTATACTTAACTGTGCTAATAGAGGTTCTCAAGTCCAATCAACTTGTACTACTGCCCTCTATGTATCAATTTCATCCATATCATAAGATAAATGCTTATAGAATTGACTTAATCCATTTAAATAGGATAATGATTTTTAAAGGAAACATAACAGAAATATAACAACAAAACCTTTACCACTAAAGGCTGGGTCTGGAACAACCTAAATAAATGTTCCATTGTTAAAATATTGAAAGATGTATTCAATAGAAATATCAACAAAAATGACAAATAATAAGGGTAGCAGAATGTTGAAATGTTCTATCTTTATCATTAAAGTGGCAGAAAATCATTTATTAGTAGGCACTGGGGGCAGAAGATGCCTGATTTTATACCTTTGTCATATTTGTGCAGTTGTTTCAACAAGTAACTTAAAGACAAAATGGAAAAACAAGGAGGTTTGTGCCTGAGATCATGTTGATGTGAAACCAGGGATGGCCACCTTGTGCCAGGTGAGTTAAGTTTACCTGGCAGGTAGATCGCAGAGCTCCTGGGAAGCAAGGGTTGGAATTTTTCTGCTGGGTGCCCCTTAGGTTCTGTGACTTGACTGACTGATTGTGAGTCATGTTTCGGGAAAGACCTGATCGCAGGAAAAGGGTGGGAATAGAGTGCTTTGGGGAGCAGCTAACAACATTCATCACAGCTCACGGCCTGAATGAATTTTAAAGAAAGAGGAAAACGAATGCTTCTTATGGAATCAGAGAATGTGAGGGCTGGACAATCCCAGAAAATGAGGAACACCCATCCCATTTTCCAGATGACAAAACAGAGGTCCAGCAAGGTGAAATCCCTCACCCAAGTTGCACCCGTCTCTCCTCCCCACTACGTGGTTCATGAAAGCAGGACTCTTCCTGTCTTGATCACTGCTGAACCCCCAAAAGGGACAGGCATCTAGGAGCTGCTCCAAAAATTTGGGTTGACTGTGGGAACAATGCTATTTCTTTCTTTCTCACTCTTATTCAGGATTGTGCCAAGAACTCCCCAGGTTGCAATGTAATTCGATAAATGTAAATATTAATTGGGTTTTGTTGTGATGAGGACTTAGGCTTTGAAGGTAACAGACTTGGTTCAGATCTTGGTTCTGCCACTCCATAGCTGTTTGGCTTTGGGAAAATTACTAAACCACTCTGAGATTATTTCCTCCTTTGTAAAGTGGGGATAAATCTGTCTGAGCCAACAGAGCACCTGCATGAGAGATGTGCACTAAATATTGGTCTTTCTCACTCTCCTACGCCATCTCTCTGTTCTTCCCAGAGAAGCTGTACAGAAGGATATAGTACATTTTTTAAAATAGTTAACTAATTAATTAATTAATTAATTAATTTGTTTTTGGCTGCGTTGGGTCTTCGTTGCTATGCGCAGGCTTTCTCTAGTTGCGGCAAGCGGGGGCTACTCTTTGTTGCGGTGCGCGGGCTTCTCATTGCGGTGGCTTCTCTTGCTAGCCTTAACCCCAATGCTAGCCTTAACCCTGGCTCTCACAACATGAATTCCTCTTCCCATATCTTATCCACTAATTAATATAAATGTAGGCATATTATTTATTTTAGCCATATCACACCTAGCCATTTATTCCATCCTCAGATCTGGATGAACTTCACATTCAAAATACTCACTCACTGGAGCTCTAGGAACAATAGCACAGACAATCATCTCATATGAAGTAATGTAGCAGTTATTCTATTCTCAGTCTTACTGATAAATGGATCATTTACACTTTCAACAGTAATTATTACACAAGAACACCTATGACTAATTTTCTCCTGACCCCTACTCAGAATTTGATTATCTCCGCAGTAGCAGAAATCCAATGAAGCCCCACTTGATTTAACAGAAGTAGCATCAAAACCTGTACATATCTTCAATGTAGAAAATATAGCAGGCCCATTCACCCCGTCCCTCCTAGAGAATATGTCAATTTCCCTATAATAAACATTTCCACAGCAATCTATTTTTAGGAGCATTCGACAATCCCTAGGTGCCAGAATTATATACAGCCCAAGTCATCATTAAAACACATCTAACAATCTCCTTTCTATGAATTTGAGCCTCCTACCTACAATTTTGATATGATCAACGCATACATCTCTTATAAAAAGTTTTTTTTACGACTAACATTAACCCTATGTATATGAGAGTTTTCACTATTTGTCATCATACCAGGCAACCCACCACAAATTTACGAAATATGTCTGACAAAAGAGTTACTTTGATAGAGTCAATCATAGAGGTTTCAATGCTCTTATTCCTGGAATTGAATTCTTCCTAATAATTTTACATTCTCCATGCTACCTACCACATTACACCACATGCTCTATAGTAAAGTTCTCTCTAAGTAAGCTTCAGGCCCATACCCCCAAAATATTTTTGTATATCCTACCTGTGCTAATAAACTCTCATTGTTTTTACAATCATTCTACTGACCATTTTCTCAGGAAATATAATTGTATAACAAGCTCACACTGCTTAATGGTATCCCCATTCTAATAAAAAACATGAACCCATAAGCTACAGAAGCATCCAACAAATATTTCCTAAAACAGTCCACCACATCAATACTACTTATAATGGCTATTATCATTAATCTAATATACTCTGGCCAAAGAGCACAATGAATAAGAAGAATCTTTAATCCAGCAGCATCCACCCTCATGACAATCGCCCTTGTCACAAAAGTAGGACTTTCCCCATTTCACTTCTGAGTGCCTGAAGTCACACAAGGCATCCCATGAACAGCAGACCTGATGCTATCAACATGACAAAATTGCACCCCTATCAGTTTTATACCACATGTCACCATCCATCAACCTAAATATACTATTAATCATAGTGATATTATAAATCATAGCTGGAGGCTGAGGCAGACTTCGCCATACTCACCGGGAAAATATTACACCCTCCTCATCAATTGCCCATATAGGATGAATAACAGCTATTATAATGTATATTCAGATTATAACAATCCTAAACATGCTAATTTATATCATAACAACACTATCTTCTTCTTATTTATGCCCAGATCATGTACTACAAGATTATCGTTATCACACACATGAGATAAAACACCTCCCATCACAATCATTTTCCTCACCATTATTGTATCATTAGGACATCGCCCATCACTATCAGGGTTTCTACCCAAATGAATAGTTATCCAAGAGATAACAGAAACGACAACATCATTCTACCAACACTAATAGCCATCATAGCAGTCCTCAGCATATATTTCTACTTGCAGCTAACATACTCCACATCACTAACTATATTCCCTTCATTAAACAACACAAACACAAAACAATTTGAACATACAAAGAAATAACCTTCCTATCATTACCAATCATAATACCCACACGATTACTACACACAACACCCATTCTATCGGTGCTGGACTAGGAATTTAGGTTAGTTCAGACCAAGAGCTTTCAAAACCCTAAACAAGTGAAATTTACTTAATTCCTAAAAATAAGGATTGCAAGACTTTTTTTCTACATCAATTGAATGTAAAGCAAACACTGTATTTAAGCCAAATCTTTACGAGATTGATGAGTTTTAACCCCAGGAAACTTTAGTTAACAGGCAAATCCTCTAGTCAACTGGCTTCAGTCTACTTCTCCTTCATTTGAGAAAGAAAAAAAGAAAAAAAAAGGCAGGAAAATCACTGGCAGAATTGAAGCTGCTTCTCTGAAGTTACAATTCAATTTGTTGATTCACCACAGGCTTTGCCAGAAAGAGGGCTCAATCTCTGTCTTTAGATTTACAGTCTAATGCTAACTCAGTCATTTTACCTCTGTTCATACACTGCTGATTATTTTCAACAAATCGCAAAGATATCGGCATTTTATATTTACTATTTGGTGCTTGAGCTGGAGTAGCAGGCAGCACCTTAATTATATTAATCCAGGCTGATCTATGCTGACCTGGACCGCTCCTTGGAGATGCCCAAATCTGTAAGGTCGTCATAACAGTCCCTGCACTTGTAATAATTTTCTTTATAGCTGTACCCGTTATGATTGCAGGCTTTGAAAACTGACTTGGGCCACTAATAACTCGGACACCTGAAGTAGCATTTCTCCCAATAAATCATATAAACTTTTGACTACTTCCCCCATCATTCTTACTCCTACTCATATCACCAAGAGTAGAAGCTGGTTCTGGTACCAGTGGAACCGTGTATTCAGCTCTAGCCTGCAATCTGGCCCATGCAGGAGCCTCTGTCGACCTAACTGTTTTCTCCTTACATTTAGCAGGTGTCTCCTCAATTCTTGGTATTATTACTTTTATTACTATAGTCTTTAATACAAAACCAGCAGTCATATCCCAATACCAAACACCATTATTTGTTTAATCTTCCCCAACTATAGTCATATTACTATAATTACCAATCTCAGTCCAAGCAGCCAGAATTGCCATGCTGTTAAGAGATAGAAATCTAGGGGCTTCCCTGGTGGCGCAGTGGTTGAGAGTCCGCCTGCCAATGCAGGGGACACGGGTTCGAGCCCTGTTCTGGGAGGATCCCACGTGCCGCGGAGCAGCTGGACCCATGAGCCAGAATTACTGAGCCTGCGCATCTGGAGCCTGTGCTCCGCAGCAAGAGAGGCCGCGATGGTGAGAGGCCCGCGCACCGCGATGAGGAGTGGCCCCCGCTCGCAACAGCTGGAGAGGGCCCTCGCGCAGAAACGAAGACCCAACACAGCCATAAATAAATAAATAAATAAATAAATAAATAAATAAATAAATATTTAAAAAAATAGACAGAAATCTAAACACTACTTTCTTTGACCCTGCAGGAGGAGACCGAATCCTATACCAACACCTATTTTGATACTTTGCTCACCCTGAAGTCTTTATTCATGGCCTAACAGGGTTTGTTATAAACTCACATATCATTACATACTATTTAGGACAAAAATTGCCTTTCAGCTATCTGGGAATAGTATGAGTCATGTCCACTGGTTTTTTAGGAGTTCTCTTGTCGGCCCATCATATGTTTACCATAGGGATAGCTGTGGACTCAGGAGCATACTTTGCATCAGCTACCGTAATTACTTCTATCCCTACAGGAGTAAAAGTATCTAGCTGATTAGCAATTCTTTATTTAATTTTTCTTTTTCTTTTCTTTTTTTTTTTTTTTTTTGGCTGAGTTGGGTCTTGGTTGCCGCGCACAGGCTTTCTCTGGTTGCGGTGAGCGGCAGCTACTCTTCGTTGCGGTGTGCGGCCCTTTCATTGCAGTGGCTTCTCTTGTTGCAGAGCACGGCCTCTAGGCGCGTGGGCTTCAGTAGTTGTGGCTTGCGGGCTCTAGAGGGCAGGCTCAGTAGTTGTGGCACACGGACTTTTGGCTCCGCGGCATGTGGAATCTTCCCAGACAAGGGCTCGAACCCATGTCCCCTGCATTGGCAGGCGAATTCTTAACCACTGCGTCACCAGGGAAGTCCCTGGTTAGCAACTCTTCACGGAGGTAATACTATATGACCTCCCACTATATTATGAGTTTTAGGCTTTGGTTTTTCTTTTTACAGTAGGTGGTTTGACAGGAATCATCTTAGCCAACTCATCCCCAGACATTGTCCTCCAGGATACATACTATGTAGTAGCACACTTCCATGACCTAATGTCCATGGGAGCAGTCTTCACTATTATAGGAGGCTTCCTACACTGATTCCCACTATTCTCAGGTTATACAGTTAACTCAGCATGAGCAAAAATTCACTTCACCAGTATATTTGTAGTAGTAAATATGACTTCCTGCAGCACTTTCGTGGCCTCTCAGGGGTGTCACTACGTTAGTCTGAGTACCCTGAGGCACACACAACATGACATATTTTGTCTTTAGGCTCATTCATCCCAGTAGCAGCAGTAATGCTAATAATCTTCATACTTTGAAAAGCATTTGTGTCTAAACAAGAAGTCTTAGCAGTGGGAATTGCTACTCCTAACCTAGAATGGTTACACGGATGTCCTCCACCATATCCTATGTTTCAAGATCCTACCTATGTAAATGTAAAATAAGGAAAGACTCAAGTCCTTTTCAACCCGTTTCAAGCCAACACCATAACAATTATGTCTTCCTCAATAAATGAGATAAAAGTAAAAAGTGATGTAGCTTTGTCAAAGTTAAATGATAGGCTAAAAGCCTGTATATCACTAAGGCATATCAATTTCATCTAGGCTCTCAAGACACAACATCCCCGACTATGGAAGAACTTTTACATTTTCTTCATCACACATTAATAGTGATTTTTAAAATAAGATCTCTAGTCCTCTATATCATTTCACTCATATTGACATCTAAACTCATATGCATACAATAGATGCACAGGTAGAGAAAATGTGAACAATTTACTAGCTATTATTGTAATCTTAATTGCCCTATCATCATTGTGAATCCTTTACATGATACATGAAATCAATAACTCTTCCCAAACCATAAAAAACTATGGGTCAGTAATGATACTGAAGCTACAAATACACAGATTATGAAGATTTAAATGTTGACTCCTCTGTAATCCCCACATCAGAGCTAAAACCAGGAGAATAATGACTAATAGAAGTCAACAACCGAGTAGTTAGGGATAGTCATTGAATATGAGTTTCATCTGAAATTGTTGTACACTCCGGAGTTGTTCCTTCTCAGGCCTAAAAAGAGCTGCGATCCCAGGACGCCTAACTTCAAGAATCCTAATATCAACAGGACCAGGCCTATGTTGTGGACAAGAGAGCTCGTTTTCCTGAGTTCAAAGACAGGACAGAGGGATATGGCTGAGATATGGGGTGAATCTGGAGCCCATGGGGATGCACTCTCCAAGCTCCAGTATAGGAATGGGGCCTCTAGGGTCCCAGGCCACCCACCACGCCCTCTCGAGCAGGATCTGGGCCACAATCCCTGTCAGCGATGAGGCAGCCCTAGCACTTGTCACGCCCCGATGTCGTGTCCTATGTGGGCCCATTGCTCTTGGGACCACACCCCACACTCTGCAGGTCCATGCTGCAGGGTCCTTCATGCCTCAGGAGTAGAGACCACACAGCAAGCAGTTCCCTCCCCAAGCAGCCGGAGGAGGGGAGGAGAGCAGGGGCACCAGGGGAATCTCACTCAGACAACAACACCCCAGCGGTGCCAGCGGGGACAGTGATGATGCAGATGAGGCACAGACCAAGAGATGGGACCAGAGGACCCAAAAGGCAGCTGGTCAGGTCCTGGCTCACCTGCACCCCGGACACCTTTGTCCCGCATACACCCCCTTCCTCATACACCCTCTCCTTAAATGCAGATTCTTTAGATGCAAACAGGCAGAGCTTCAGACTGAAAGTCAGCTCTTCCAAAATGACCCGTCAGCAAACACTGCAGGATTCCACTCCAGTGGGTGCCCTGGAGTCGACAACTCAGGGACTGAAGTGGATATCGGTGCCAGGGGCAGTGGGCGGGAATGGGGAATGAGACTTTCATGGTTGTGGAATTTTGGTTTTGCAAGATGAAAAGTTCTAGGGATGGTGGTGATGGCTCCACGAGAAAGTGAATATATCTGATGCCTCAGAAACGTGCACTTAAAATGGTGATGATGGTAAAGGGTATGTGACGTGTGTTTTATTTCACTTAAAATAAATTCTTAAAATAATGTCTTGTTAATTATGATTCCATTTCGACTCCCCTTAATCACAAATGTCGGAGGCCCAGACACAGTCCCCTACCTTAGGGGCCATCACGGTACCCTCACAGAGCACGTGGGAGACCATTCTTAGGGGGGGCTAGTCTATGCTCACCTGACCTCTGTCCAGGGCGACCCAGGCAGTGGTGACCCCCATAGATTAGACATATGATATGCTATAGTATTAATATGATACCACCAAGTGTTGTCACTCACCGGAACCCAGAGCAGCAACCCACTCAAACATGCCTGACCTCATATGATTGTGACAAGATTAAGAGAAGAAAAGGAACCACAGGTTAATCAGGACAACACCCTTAATGCAGAGGTTGGCAATCTCAAAGGGGACAGGACACACTGCAGGCAAAGAGCGCATATGCGGTCTCCCCATACATGTGATCCTGACCCATGCAGGTATGGTGAGACCCACACAGTCCCCACACCCTATACCTTGGGGCCACACATCCACACTCACCAGGGTGACCCACCTCCCCAGACCCCTCCACCTGGGTCACATGTCCACAGTCCCAGGGTGACCTCACCTCCCCAGACCCTGCACCTGGGGTCACACGTCCCCTTGGTCAGGACACCATGGCTCTGCAGGGGGCTCCCCCAATGTGGAAACAAGCTGGGTCCCTGGGACCTCCTGGGATGGGAAAAAGTGTCAGGTGGGTCTCCTTTCCCCACACTTGTCCCAGAGGAGTCCTCCTCTTCTCACTTTGGTTCTGTGTGATTTTAACTGTTTTTAAAGCTTTCATACTAGAGTTGAACACACGACCCTGGTGCTGGCATGCTCAGTCCTTTCTCGTCTCACTTACATGTTGAGAAAACTCACAGGACAGCAGGGCTGAAAGCCGAGGGGCAGCTCTGGACTCTGCTGAGTACGGACGGTAGACTGGAGGGAGAGCTCAGCAGCAGCCTCAGCTGTCACCCATCGGCCTTTTGCCCGATCTGCGTGCCCTGCAATCAATTCACCAGCTAAACCTGCTTCCCTATGCACCATGCACGTGCTGGTGAATTGGAATTATTGCCAGGTAGTCCTCCTGAGGATTCTCCATGAGCCCCAGGGAAGGTGAACCTTGCAGGGATTATGACTAAGGCCCCAACCATAGCACTGACCCTTGGGAGGACCAGGTCACCACACTCAGAAGAGAGGCTGTTACGTAGACAAGCCCACCTCAGCTCCAGACCCCAGACATCTAAGCACTGACATTCAGATGCAGGCACGGAGCTTCCCAGTACTGAGGCCCGGCCGGGTCTCTACCCAGGTCCCCATAGTCCTAGCGTACACAGAACATGGTCAGGTCTAAATCTTCTTATTATAGACAACACATGGTCAGCTCTAAACATAATCAGTAGACAGGACATGCAGAGGTCTAAATCTACCATGTAGACAGAACTTGATCATGTTTAAACTAGCTTAGGGCTGATCTCATAGGAGGTACAGATCACACACATGGGTCTCTCATCTTTGGACACCCACATCAGGAAACTGAACAAAATCTTTGTCATTAAACACTTCAACAGGCAAAACAGAAATGTTCCCAATTTCTCTGGCCACCTGATGGTCAGGATCCACGGGCGAGCCACGAACTTCTTAGAGTGCAGCCCAGTCTGCTGCCAGGACAGACAAGAAGTGGCCTGATTCCAGCCTCCCAGGCTTCCAGAAGGAGGCGGCCAAACTGGAAGCCCAGGCAGGAGAGTCCTGCATGGTCCGGGCCGGGAGATCCGGTCTGTCCATTCGGCTGGCCGATTCCGGGCGGGGCGCTCAGGGCCGCTGAGAGCCCTTCACTCAGGCCCTGCTTCCCTGCAGCGTGTGCGTGTGCGTGTGCGTGTGTGTGTGTGTGTAGAGGGGGCGGTGGCTGACGGCTCCCATGGCTCCCGTCCCGGGCACCGCGCTGTTTTCGACGGGAGGCACGGGGAGAGGTAGGGGCACAGAAGCCGTTGGAGAGGAGAACCCACAGCGGAACTCCTTGCACACTGGCTCGCCCCACCCGGAGACCCGCCTGCCCATCGTGGGCCGCATGTCACCCCCCAGCCCCCCACCCCCAAGGGCAGGGTGCCTGCTCTTTCAACAGCACAGGGTCTCACATGAAGGAGACCCAGTGGGGACTGTCACCCCCCCCCCACTCCTGATGCTGTGTTTGGGGAGAATGAACCCCCTTGACTGGGCGATGGGACCCTGTGTGGAAAGAGGTGGCGGCCCCATCCAAGTCGGGGCCTGGCTGAGAGATGGGAACACAGGAGCCAAGTGCAGGGCCTGGAGGCCAGGCCAACAGTAGGGGCACCCCCAGCCTTGGCCGGGCTCTCCAACGGTGACATGGTTGCTTTAGGGGACCTGGGGCAGGCGACTGAATGTAATGGGAGTCTAAACTGGACCCTGAATGGGGCTTAAAGAAGGTGTGAAGGATGTTACTGAGACAGTGACAGTCATTGGAAGACAAACTCTGTGTCAGGATATCCTGCTCCATCCATTTAAATCCCTGAGATCTGTGACCTTTACGTGGCTACGCAGGATTGTTAGAGCAGCTGCGTGCGGATATATCTGGGGCACAATTCAGTCTGCAACCAACTTGCAAGTGGTTCCAGCAAACACACAGGTGTGCGCACGGGCAGGCACAGCACACACACAGACATATGCATGTGCACAGCACAAATATATTCACACACTAGCATGTGAACACACATGCACGCATATGCCCATGCACACACTAATGTGTGCAAGTGCACATACCTATGCACATGCACAGCATATGTATGCAAACAGGCACATGCACACACATAGCACACACACAGGGAATAAAGTGAATCCGTAAAGCATTAATTCCTGAACACAAGTGAAGCTGACATGTATTTTACCCTTTTCTTAGCCTTGATGTTTTCCACAACAAAAAGTTTAAGAAAAAAGCTAATGGCAAATGACTTTTGATTCATAGGACTTTCTGATATTATTCCACAAATATTATGACAGCAGAAATGAATGTAGATATTACATGTGTCCACTAATGGATGAATGGAGAAGAAAAACACGGTCCATCAATACAAGGGGATGCTATTCAGCCTAAAAAGGAAGGCAATTCTGACACAGGCTGCAGCAGGGATGAACCTTGAGGGCATTATGCTCAGTGATGTAACCTAGACACAAAAAAACAAACAGTGCTTGATCCACTCCTACAAGGCCCCTAGAGCAGTCGGAAACATAGAGACATAAAGTAGGATGTTGAGTGCCAGGGGCTGAGGGAGGGACAATGGGGAGTGAGTGTTTAATGGGGACTGTTTCAATTTTGCAAGATGAAAAAGTTCTGGAGGATGATGGTGGTCAGGTTTGCACAACAGTGTGAATTACTTCTTGACCCTGAAATGTGCACTTAAAAATGGTTAAGATAGTAAATTTTATGTTATGTATATCTGACCACAATTTTTAAAACTTTTTAAAAAACAACAGGAAATAGTCCATGAATACCACAAGATGTACAACTTCACTAACAACAGAGGGATTAAAGCCATAAGAAAAATACCGTGCATACACCTACCAGAATGGCAGACGTGAAAGACATAGTATCAAATATCAGCAGGATGTGGAGCAATGGAAAGCCTGGTAGGCAACGGGGGGATGCAACCACTTCTGAAACAACCGGGCCTCAGATAGCGAAGTCCCTGCACAGAGACCCACAGTGCTCCTCCCAGGTGAACACAAACCCACCAGCCCTGCACCAGGACACACGGACATGGACTCGCAGCCACAGGAGCCAAACCTGAAAGAACCTGAAGGCCATCACAGGCGGATGCAGAAATGAACCATGCACGCTCCTATGAAGGAATATTCCACAGCAATGGAGTACATTTTGTTTAAAGGTAGTAAAACTATAAAAATTATTTTTTTTCTTAAAAACTATATTTACAAGATGAAAGAATCTATAATTCTGGCACCTAGGGATTGTCGAATGCTCCTAAAAATAGATTGCTGTGGAAATGTTTATTATAGGGAAATTGACATATTCTCTAGGAGGGACGGGGTGAATGGGCCTGCTACATTTTCTACATTGAAGACATATACAGGTTTTGATGCTACTTCTGTTAAATCAAGTGGGGCTTCATTGGATTTCTGCTACTGCGGAGATAATCAAATTCTGAGTAGGGGTCAGGAGAAAATTAGTCATAGGTGTTCTTGTGTAATAATTACTGTTGAAAGTGTAAATGATCCATTTATCAGTAAGACTGAGAATAGAATAACTGCTACATTACTTCATATGAGATGATTGTCTGTGCTATTGTTCCTAGAGCTCCAGTGAGTGAGTATTTTGAATGTGAAGTTCATCCAGATCTGAGGATGGAATAAATGGCTAGGTGTGATATGGCTAATATAAATAATATGCCTACATTTATACTAATTAGTGGATAAGATATGGGAAGAGGAATTCATGTTGTGAGAGCCAGGGTTAAGGCTAGCATTGGGGCAAAAATATATAAATTGATGATGTTGGTGGACATAGTGGTTCTTTAATAAGTAATTTGAATGCCTCAGCAATGGGTTGTAATCATCCATGGGGGCTGATGAATTTTGGCCCTTTCTGGATTTGTATATAGCCTAGGATTTTCCATTTAGTTAATATGAGGAATGCTATGGTGAATTAAATTGGGTAATTTGTGAAAGAATGTTGATTATAAACATATTCTTAGGAAGAGGACTTGAACCAGTGCAGAAAAAGTTTCAGTTTTGCATAATTACCGGGCTCTGCCAGCATAACGAACCCTGTTCTACAGTAGGGTATGTATAAATTAATTGAATGTAGATTATATCATCATTTAGTTTGAAGACATTTTGTAAAGTAAGCCGTATTGCTCTTGTCCTTTCATACTGGAAGAAATCTGCAATAGACAGAAACCAACCAGGATGACTCCAGTCTGAACTCAGATCACGTGAGACTTGAATCGTTGAACAAACAGACAATTAATAGCAGTTATACCATTGAAATGTCGTGATCCAGCATCAAGGTCATAAACCATATTGCCCATATGAACTCCAGAATACAATTACACTGTTATCCCTAGTAAAACTTGTTCCATTGATCAGTGTTTTAGAAGAACAGGTGATAAAGCATTTTGACTAGCTGGCCTAAATTTTAATCACTCAGAAGTGGTTTTATTCTCCAAAAAATAAATGGCGCACGGGCTCAAGACACACCGGCTTCAGTAGTTGTGGCGTGCAGACTCAGTAATTGTGGCCCACTGGCTTAGTTGTTCCGTGGCACGTGAGATCTTCCCGGGCCGGGGATCGAACCGGGTCCCCTGCATTGGCAGGCGAATTCTTAATCACTGCATCACCAGGGAAGTCCCCTTTTAATAAGTCCCCTTTTAAAGGGAGAATCGCAGTCTCCCTTTTAATATACCTTAAGCCCAAAGAATCCATGGAAAATGGTTACAGAAAATAAGACAATAAAATATTGTAAGGACTATAACAGAAGCATATAGTACACAGTTCATATAGACACATCCCAAGCAGTTACAAAGTATATTAAAAGGGAGGCTGCAATTTTAATAGAATAAGAAAAATTATACCCACAAACTCCCAATCTTTCCTGAAACGTTGCAATCTGAAACCCTATTGTAGGAAGCAGAAGATTTCAGGAGACATTCTACAAATGAAGGACTCCAAACCCTGTGGTTGCATAAGGAATTCTGGAAGGAAGGTATCCTCACCCAAGGAGAGCAGGTTCCTGTACTTCTCTAACATCACATCCCTGTACAATTCCCATTGATCTTGGTCCAGGCATTCTCACTCCTCTTGAGATAAATCTATGGCCACATCCTGGAATGTCAGCAGTCCCTGAAATTAAAAGTACACATGCCATGTGGCCACGGGAAGAGTTCATAATGTGACCCAAGTAGAAAACAGCAAGTTAAGAGAACTGCTTTTAATTTAGAAGAGTGTCTTCAATTATCCACTCATATATATATATATATATATATATATTTTTTTTTTTAACAAAGTAACTTTCTCTACCTTATTTTTAACTACAAGAAGAGAGTATGGCATGTGATCCACAAAACCAATATAGAGACTATAGTTGTCTGGAAAAGAAATGATAAAATGATGGTTTCAACACAGGCATATGCATTTATGCATTTTTGAGTGTTTTATTTATATCAAACTGGATAAAATGTGTGTACTTCTCATACAGAAAAGACATGTCGAGGTAGATATGTACCTTTCAACATTCATGGGTACACAAGTACACTGGGGAGATTGTAAAAGTGCAGATTGTGATTCAGTAGGTCCGGTGGGCCTGAGTTCTATTTTTTTAACAAGCTCATTTTTACCTAGTGATGCCACAGTCTCTGATTCATTAACCACAATTGTGAATATCAGAGACATAATTAGAAAGGTAAAAATTCATATTTAATTTTGAACGTAAAGTGTTTTATGGATTTTACACCTTTAATAGAATAGTGAGCGCAGCAGCAACAATCATCTGTGAATATTTACTATAGACTGTGTATCTTTCTAACTTTTTCGTGTAGGATTCCAGGAAAAAGACCTGGGCTGCGGCCACAGTGGGCGTGGCCCCCAGGCCGGGCCGCCCCTCCAGGACCCCCGACGGGGCCCTGCGCTCCTGGCGGCTCCCTCCCCCGCCGCCCCGCTCCCTCCCGGAAGGCCTCGGGGCAGAGCGGTCCCACCCACTGCGCGCTGAACAGAGCCCGCGTTTCCTCAGAGCTGGAACTCCCGGCTCGGGCGGGGTCTCTTCCCTCCGCCTTCATGGAACTGCCCCGGAGCCCGAGGGGAGGGCGACCTCACTGAGGCTGCCGGCTCTGGAGGTGCCCCGGCGGCCGAAGCCGTGACAGTCGCGGGGACGGCGGGCCGGGTAAGTGGGCGCCGACCCTCCGCCTGGTCCGGTGCCCGGGCGGCAGCACAAGACCAGCTTCTGAGGGGCAGGGGTTCCCTGCCACCCGCCGCTGCTGTGCAGAAAGAGCGGCCTCCAGCGTCTGGTCCCCGGGAACTTCGGTCCCTCCTCTCGCCCCTGCCCTCGGCCTGGCTCGCGAGGCCTGGTGGGCGTGGGGAGGGGGTCGGCCTGAGCGTCCTGAGGGGAAACGGGGCAAGGGAGGCGCAGGGTCCGGCTGCAGCGTCAGCGCCCCTCCTCCCGACTGCGGGGAAAGCGGCTGAAAACTCCTCCCGAGGCGCGCAGGCCCCTTATTCAGCCGAGTCCCTCTGCGCTCCTTCCTCCCTGAGCTAAAGTACCGGGGGGAGGGGACAGGGCAGGGGACTGGCGCAGGTAATGGGGAACATCAAAAGGTGATTGTTAACTAAGGAAAACCAGCTCTCCCAAGGTGAGGAATGTGGCGCTTTTCTTTGCATGGGCTCACTGAAATCCTTCCTTTGATATGCACCTCAGCTCTCTGGGGCCTGCATTCTGTATTTGCATATCCTGAGTGCCTCAGGGCCCGCCGGCTCACATTGGAGGCCTGCAAGTGCTGAAGACTGTGACATCCTTTGTTTACTGATATGGCAAGAAACATTCCATTTCCCACAGGCTTGAGGGGCACACAGTGAAAAAAAGTCGGAGAATCTCACTCGGCATGTACTTTGGTTTACATATAGACAATATTTATACTTAACTGTGCTAATAGAGGTTCTCAAGTCCAATCAACTTGTACTACTGCCCTCTATGTATCAATTTCATCCATATCATAAGATAAATGCTTATAGAATTGACTTAATCCATTTAAATAGGATAATGATTTTTAAAGGAAACATAACAGAAATATAACAACAAAACCTTTACCACTAAAGGCTGGGTCTGGAACAACCTAAATAAATGTTCCATTGTTAAAATATTGAAAGATGTATTCAATAGAAATATCAACAAAAATGACAAATAATAAGGGTAGCAGAATGTTGAAATGTTCTATCTTTATCATTAAAGTGGCAGAAAATCATTTATTAGTAGGCACTGGGGGCAGAAGATGCCTGATTTTATACCTTTGTCATATTTGTGCAGTTGTTTCAACAAGTAACTTAAAGACAAAATGGAAAAACAAGGAGGTTTGTGCCTGAGATCATGTTGATGTGAAACCAGGGATGGCCACCTTGTGCCAGGTGAGTTAAGTTTACCTGGCAGGTAGATCGCAGAGCTCCTGGGAAGCAAGGGTTGGAATTTTTCTGCTGGGTGCCCCTTAGGTTCTGTGACTTGACTGACTGACTGTGAGTCATGTTTCGGGAAAGACCTGATCACAGGAAAAGGGTGGGAATAGAGTGCTTTGGGGAGCAGCTAACAACATTCATCACAGCTCACGGCCTGAATGAATTTTAAAGAAACAGGAAAACGAATGCTTCTTATGGAATCAGAGAATGTGAGGGCTGGACAATCCCAGAAAATGAGGAACACCCATCCCATTTTCCAGATGACAAAACAGAGGTCCAGCAAGGTGAAATCCCTCACCCAAGTTGCACCCGTCTCTCCTCCCCACTACGTGGTTCATGAAAGCAGGACTCTTCCTGTCTTGATCACTGTTGAACCCCCAAAAGGGACAGGCATCTAGGAGCTGCTCCAAAAATTTGGGTTGACTGTGGGAACAATGCTATTTCTTTCTTTCTCACTCTTATTCAGGATTGTGCCAAGAACTCCCCAGGTTGCAATGTAATTCGATAAATGTAAATATTAATTGGGTTTTGTTGTGATGAGGACTTAGGCTTTGAAGGTAACAGACTTGGTTCAGATCTTGGTTCTGCCACTCCATAGCTGTTTGGCTTTGGGAAAATTACTAAACCACTCTGAGATTATTTCCTCCTTTGTAAAGTGGGGATAAATCTGTCTGAGCCAGCAGAGCACCTGCATGAGAGATGTGCACTAAATATTGGTCTTTCTCACTCTCCTACGCCATCTCTCTGTTCTTCCCAGAGAAGCTGTACAGAAGGATATAGTACTTTTTTTAAAATAGTTAACTAATTAATTAATTAATTAATTAATTTGTTTTTGGCTGCGTTGGGTCTTCGTTGCTATGCGCAGGCTTTCTCTAGTTGCGGCAAGCGGGGGCTACTCTTTGTTGCGGTGCGCGGGCTTCTCATTGCGGTGGCTTCTCTTGCTAGCCTTAACCCCAATGCTAGCCTTAACCCTGGCTCTCACAACATGAATTCCTCTTCCCATATCTTATCCACTAATTAATATAAATGTAGGCATATTATTTATTTTAGCCATATCACACCTAGCCATTTATTCCATCCTCAGATCTGGATGAACTTCACATTCAAAATACTCACTCACTGGAGCTCTAGGAACAATAGCACAGACAATCATCTCATATGAAGTAATGTAGCAGTTATTCTATTCTCAGTCTTACTGATAAATGGATCATTTACACTTTCAACAGTAATTATTACACAAGAACACCTATGACTAATTTTCTCCTGACCCCTACTCAGAATTTGATTATCTCCGCAGTAGCAGAAATCCAATGAAGCCCCACTTGATTTAACAGAAGTAGCATCAAAACCTGTACATATCTTCAATGTAGAAAATATAGCAGGCCCATTCACCCCGTCCCTCCTAGAGAATATGTCAATTTCCCTATAATAAACATTTCCACAGCAATCTATTTTTAGGAGCATTCGACAATCCCTAGGTGCCAGAATTATATACAGCCCAAGTCATCATTAAAACACATCTAACAATCTCCTTTCTATGAATTTGAGCCTCCTACCTACAATTTTGATATGATCAACGCATACATCTCTTATAAAAAGTTTTTTTTACGACTAACATTAACCCTATGTATATGAGAGTTTTCACTATTTGTCATCATACCAGGCAACCCACCACAAATTTACGAAATATGTCTGACAAAAGAGTTACTTTGATAGAGTCAATCATAGAGGTTTCAATGCTCTTATTCCTGGAATTGAATTCTTCCTAATAATTTTACATTCTCCATGCTACCTACCACATTACACCACATGCTCTATAGTAAAGTTCTCTAAGTAAGCTTCAGGCCCATACCCCCAAAATATTTTTGTATATCCTACCTGTGCTAATAAACTCTCATTGTTTTTACAATCATTCTACTGACCATTTTCTCAGGAAATATAATTGTATAACAAGCTCACACTGCTTAATGGTATCCCCATTCTAATAAAAAACATGAACCCATAAGCTACAGAAGCATCCAACAAATATTTCCTAAAACAGTCCACCACATCAATACTACTTATAATGGCTATTATCATTAATCTAATATACTCTGGCCAAAGAGCACAATGAATAAGAAGAATCTTTAATCCAGCAGCATCCACCCTCATGACAATCGCCCTTGTCACAAAAGTAGGACTTTCCCCATTTCACTTCTGAGTGCCTGAAGTCACACAAGGCATCCCATGAACAGCAGACCTGATGCTATCAACATGACAAAATTGCACCCCTATCAGTTTTATACCACATGTCACCATCCATCAACCTAAATATACTATTAATCATAGTGATATTATAAATCATAGCTGGAGGCTGAGGCAGACTTCGCCATACTCACCGGGAAAATATTACACCCTCCTCATCAATTGCCCATATAGGATGAATAACAGCTATTATAATGTATATTCAGATTATAACAATCCTAAACATGCTAATTTATATCATAACAACACTATCTTCTTCTTATTTATGCCCAGATCATGTACTACAAGATTATCGTTATCACACACATGAGATAAAACACCTCCCATCACAATCATTTTCCTCACCATTATTGTATCATTAGGACATCGCCCATCACTATCAGGGTTTCTACCCAAATGAATAGTTATCCAAGAGATAACAGAAACGACAACATCATTCTACCAACACTAATAGCCATCATAGCAGTCCTCAGCATATATTTCTACTTGCAGCTAACATACTCCACATCACTAACTATATTCCCTTCATTAAACAACACAAACACAAAACAATTTGAACATACAAAGAAATAACCTTCCTATCATTACCAATCATAATACCCACACGATTACTACACACAACACCCATTCTATCGGTGCTGGACTAGGAATTTAGGTTAGTTCAGACCAAGAGCTTTCAAAACCCTAAACAAGTGAAATTTACTTAATTCCTAAAAATAAGGATTGCAAGACTTTTTTTCTACATCAATTGAATGTAAAGCAAACACTGTATTTAAGCCAAATCTTTACGAGATTGATGAGTTTTAACCCCAGGAAACTTTAGTTAACAGGCAAATCCTCTAGTCAACTGGCTTCAGTCTACTTCTCCTTCATTTGAGAAAGAAAAAAAGAAAAAAAAAGGCAGGAAAATCACTGGCAGAATTGAAGCTGCTTCTCTGAAGTTACAATTCAATTTGTTGATTCACCACAGGCTTTGCCAGAAAGAGGGCTCAATCTCTGTCTTTAGATTTACAGTCTAATGCTAACTCAGTCATTTTACCTCTGTTCATACACTGCTGATTATTTTCAACAAATCGCAAAGATATCGGCATTTTATATTTACTATTTGGTGCTTGAGCTGGAGTAGCAGGCAGCACCTTAATTATATTAATCCAGGCTGATCTATGCTGACCTGGACCGCTCCTTGGAGATGCCCAAATCTGTAAGGTCGTCATAACAGTCCCTGCACTTGTAATAATTTTCTTTATAGCTGTACCCGTTATGATTGCAGGCTTTGAAAACTGACTTGGGCCACTAATAACTCGGACACCTGAAGTAGCATTTCTCCCAATAAATCATATAAACTTTTGACTACTTCCCCCATCATTCTTACTCCTACTCATATCACCAAGAGTAGAAGCTGGTTCTGGTACCAGTGGAACCGTGTATTCAGCTCTAGCCTGCAATCTGGCCCATGCAGGAGCCTCTGTCGACCTAACTGTTTTCTCCTTACATTTAGCAGGTGTCTCCTCAATTCTTGGTATTATTACTTTTATTACTATAGTCTTTAATACAAAACCAGCAGTCATATCCCAATACCAAACACCATTATTTGTTTAATCTTCCCCAACTATAGCCATATTACTATAATTACCAATCTCAGTCCAAGCAGCCAGAATTGCCATGCTGTTAAGAGATAGAAATCTAGGGGCTTCCCTGGTGGCGCAGTGGTTGAGAGTCCGCCTGCCAATGCAGGGGACACGGGTTCGAGCCCTGTTCTGGGAGGATCCCACGTGCCGCGGAGCAGCTGGACCCATGAGCCAGAATTACTGAGCCTGCGCATCTGGAGCCTGTGCTCCGCAGCAAGAGAGGCCGCGATGGTGAGAGGCCCGCGCACCGCGATGAGGAGTGGCCCCCGCTCGCAACAGCTGGAGAGGGCCCTCGCGCAGAAACGAAGACCCAACACAGCCATAAATAAATAAATAAATAAATAAATAAATAAATAAATAAATATTTAAAAAAATAGACAGAAATCTAAACACTACTTTCTTTGACCCTGCAGGAGGAGACCGAATCCTATACCAACACCTATTTTGATACTTTGCTCACCCTGAAGTCTTTATTCATGGCCTAACAGGGTTTGTTATAAACTCACATATCATTACATACTATTTAGGACAAAAATTGCCTTTCAGCTATCTGGGAATAGTATGAGTCATGTCCACTGGTTTTTTAGGAGTTCTCTTGTCGGCCCATCATATGTTTACCATAGGGATAGCTGTGGACTCAGGAGCATACTTTGCATCAGCTACCGTAATTACTTCTATCCCTACAGGAGTAAAAGTATCTAGCTGATTAGCAATTCTTTATTTAATTTTTCTTTTTCTTTTCTTTTTTTTTTTTTTTTTGGCTGAGTTGGGTCTTGGTTGCCGCGCACAGGCTTTCTCTGGTTGCGGTGAGCGGCAGCTACTCTTCGTTGCGGTGTGCGGCCCTTTCATTGCAGTGGCTTCTCTTGTTGCAGAGCACGGCCTCTAGGCGCGTGGGCTTCAGTAGTTGTGGCTTGCGGGCTCTAGAGGGCAGGCTCAGTAGTTGTGGCACACGGACTTTTGGCTCCGCGGCATGTGGAATCTTCCCAGACAAGGGCTCGAACCCATGTCCCCTGCATTGGCAGGCGAATTCTTAACCACTGCGTCACCAGGGAAGTCCCTGGTTAGCAACTCTTCACGGAGGTAATACTATATGACCTCCCACTATATTATGAGTTTTAGGCTTTGGTTTTTCTTTTTACAGTAGGTGGTTTGACAGGAATCATCTTAGCCAACTCATCCCCAGACATTGTCCTCCAGGATACATACTATGTAGTAGCACACTTCCATGACCTAATGTCCATGGGAGCAGTCTTCACTATTATAGGAGGCTTCCTACACTGATTCCCACTATTCTCAGGTTATACAGTTAACTCAGCATGAGCAAAAATTCACTTCACCAGTATATTTGTAGTAGTAAATATGACTTCCTGCAGCACTTTCGTGGCCTCTCAGGGGTGTCACTACGTTAGTCTGAGTACCCTGAGGCACACACAACATGACATATTTTGTCTTTAGGCTCATTCATCCCAGTAGCAGCAGTAATGCTAATAATCTTCATACTTTGAAAAGCATTTGTGTCTAAACAAGAAGTCTTAGCAGTGGGAATTGCTACTCCTAACCTAGAATGGTTACACGGATGTCCTCCACCATATCCTATGTTTCAAGATCCTACCTATGTAAATGTAAAATAAGGAAAGACTCAAGTCCTTTTCAACCCGTTTCAAGCCAACACCATAACAATTATGTCTTCCTCAATAAATGAGATAAAAGTAAAAAGTGATGTAGCTTTGTCAAAGTTAAATGATAGGCTAAAAGCCTGTATATCACTAAGGCATATCAATTTCATCTAGGCTCTCAAGACACAACATCCCCGACTATGGAAGAACTTTTACATTTTCTTCATCACACATTAATAGTGATTTTTAAAATAAGATCTCTAGTCCTCTATATCATTTCACTCATATTGACATCTAAACTCATATGCATACAATAGATGCACAGGTAGAGAAAATGTGAACAATTTACTAGCTATTATTGTAATCTTAATTGCCCTATCATCATTGTGAATCCTTTACATGATACATGAAATCAATAACTCTTCCCAAACCATAAAAAACTATGGGTCAGTAATGATACTGAAGCTACAAATACACAGATTATGAAGATTTAAATGTTGACTCCTCTGTAATCCCCACATCAGAGCTAAAACCAGGAGAATAATGACTAATAGAAGTCAACAACCGAGTAGTTAGGGATAGTCATTGAATATGAGTTTCATCTGAAATTGTTGTACACTCCGGAGTTGTTCCTTCTCAGGCCTAAAAAGAGCTGCGATCCCAGGACGCCTAACTTCAAGAATCCTAATATCAACAGGACCAGGCCTATGTTGTGGACAAGAGAGCTCGTTTTCCTGAGTTCAAAGACAGGACAGAGGGATATGGCTGAGATATGGGGTGAATCTGGAGCCCATGGGGATGCACTCTCCAAGCTCCAGTATAGGAATGGGGCCTCTAGGGTCCCAGGCCACCCACCACGCCCTCTCGAGCAGGATCTGGGCCACAATCCCTGTCAGCGATGAGGCAGCCCTAGCACTTGTCACGCCCCGATGTCGTGTCCTATGTGGGCCCATTGCTCTTGGGACCACACCCCACACTCTGCAGGTCCATGCTGCAGGGTCCTTCATGCCTCAGGAGTAGAGACCACACAGCAAGCAGTTCCCTCCCCAAGCAGCCGGAGGAGGGGAGGAGAGCAGGGGCACCAGGGGAATCTCACTCAGACAACAACACCCCAGCGGTGCCAGCGGGGACAGTGATGATGCAGATGAGGCACAGACCAAGAGATGGGACCAGAGGACCCAAAAGGCAGCTGGTCAGGTCCTGGCTCACCTGCACCCCGGACACCTTTGTCCCGCATACACCCCCTTCCTCATACACCCTCTCCTTAAATGCAGATTCTTTAGATGCAAACAGGCAGAGCTTCAGACTGAAAGTCAGCTCTTCCAAAATGACCCGTCAGCAAACACTGCAGGATTCCACTCCAGTGGGTGCCCTGGAGTCGACAACTCAGGGACTGAAGTGGATATCGGTGCCAGGGGCAGTGGGCGGGAATGGGGAATGAGACTTTCATGGTTGTGGAATTTTGGTTTTGCAAGATGAAAAGTTCTAGGGATGGTGGTGATGGCTCCACGAGAAAGTGAATATATCTGATGCCTCAGAAACGTGCACTTAAAATGGTGATGATGGTAAAGGGTATGTGACGTGTGTTTTATTTCACTTAAAATAAATTCTTAAAATAATGTCTTGTTAATTATGATTCCATTTCGACTCCCCTTAATCACAAATGTCGGAGGCCCAGACACAGTCCCCTACCTTAGGGGCCATCACGGTACCCTCACAGAGCACGTGGGAGACCATTCTTAGGGGGGGCTAGTCTATGCTCACCTGACCTCTGTCCAGGGCGACCCAGGCAGTGGTGACCCCCATAGATTAGACATATGATATGCTATAGTATTAATATGATACCACCAAGTGTTGTCACTCACCGGAACCCAGAGCAGCAACCCACTCAAACATGCCTGACCTCATATGATTGTGACAAGATTAAGAGAAGAAAAGGAACCACAGGTTAATCAGGACAACACCCTTAATGCAGAGGTTGGCAATCTCAAAGGGGACAGGACACACTGCAGGCAAAGAGCGCATATGCGGTCTCCCCATACATGTGATCCTGACCCATGCAGGTATGGTGAGACCCACACAGTCCCCACACCCTATACCTTGGGGCCACACATCCACACTCACCAGGGTGACCCACCTCCCCAGACCCCTCCACCTGGGTCACATGTCCACAGTCCCAGGGTGACCTCACCTCCCCAGACCCTGCACCTGGGGTCACACGTCCCCTTGGTCAGGACACCATGGCTCTGCAGGGGGCTCCCCCAATGTGGAAACAAGCTGGGTCCCTG